>NC_085013.1:270000-275000 GCF_963854185.1 Sardina pilchardus
CCTCCTAAATGAAGAGCCCAATGGTATTGTTTTGTTAGGAGAATAAAGCCTTACAGCTCTTCTATTAGGACGTTTACCATTTACTCTGAGTTAACTTATCCAGGTTTGTCACTAAACCACGGACACACATACACTCATCATGGCTATTCTGTTGTTGTTGTTAACAGTCATTGTTATGATAATAATAATGAAATTGATTTATACAGCACTTTTCAAGCACAAAGCACAAAGTGCTTTACAGACAAACAAACAAACAAACAAACAAAACACACAGCACAGGAGTGCCACCCAAAGCACTCCACACAAAAAGACATCGCCACAATAAGACAAAAGATGCCGGATGCAGCGGCGTAGTCGCCAGCGTATCCGCGGGACCAAGTTAAGTTGTTATGCAAGTAAAGCACAGGGCCAGCTGTGGCGCACACAGCAGCCACCGCACCACACTCACGTCCAAGTGCCCACGGGGACCTGGGTTCCAATCTGACTTGCGGCTGTTTTCCGATCCCATCTTATTTCTCTCTCCCTCTCGCTTCCTGTCTCTCTTCACGGTCCTATCAGGGCGAAGGCAAAAAGCCAAGAAAATACGCTTAAAACAAGACTACAGACTCCGTAAAGACTTAATCATGAGTCAGCCTGCGTTACAAAACTAGTTTGCCAACGTGGCAGTATCACTGTCCTTAGAGGTTATTATCAAGCAGGATGTTGATATCCAAACTTGGACACATGAAAGCGAAGTAAAGCGGTGTGAATTTTATAAATGCCAGAAGCTGAGCAGTAACAGCTGTGGCCTGTAGTGCAGAGAGAATTGAGAGAATAGCGTGTGTCCTTCTGCAGTGGGCTGCTCCATGAACATGAGGGATGGCTGCCCTTCAAATGCAGCCTTCGTGGGTGTGCTTGTGTTAGGAGACATTATGTGCACAAATACTGTCTGGAAGAACCAAACACGTGTCCTTTTAAGAAGAGAACCCTGACCATCCCTTAAATGTAAATATATGTCTTACTAACATTGTATGTCACACACACACACACACACAAATATACACAAACGCTCACACACACACACACACACACACACGCTCTTGTTGACATAGAAGAGGCCCTCTTCTCTTCAGATGTTCTTTTGATTCTCTGCCACTCTACTCTATGCCAGACAGACCCCTGGGAGATTTCATTCTTCAATCAAATTGAACCAGCCTTTGTTCTTTTCCCAACTTTGCTGAATTGTTTTACTTCTTCCCTCTGACTGTTTTTATAGTGATGTTCTTTTCATTAGATTAGAACATAATGTATTGAGTCAGGCTTCCTTTGTCAGTCCGTTTCAGTCCTTTTAAACAGTGAAATGTAGGAGCATAATGATCATTGGTGTAAATGTGTGTGTGTGTGTGTGTGTGTGTGTGTATGTGATTTAGGTGAGCCGGAGTTCCGCTACGTTGCTAATATGCACGGTAACGAGGTGGTGGGGCGCGAGCTGGTCCTGAACCTCATGCAGTACATCTGCCGCGAGTACAAGAAGAACAACGAGAGGGTCGTCCGCCTGGTCAAAATGACACGCATCCATCTGCTGCCGTCCATGAACCCCGATGGCTACGAGCAGGCCTTTAAGAAGGTGCGTGAGGGTGGGACCTTGGGGTAAAGCAACCAATCAGAGCGCGTGGATGAGTTCTAAACAGTCTCAGTCATATAGGGTTCCGAGCTGGCTGGTTGGGCTGACGGTCGCTATAGCTACGAAGGCATCGACATGAACCACAACTTTGCTGACCTCAACAACATCATGTGGGATGAGAAGGAGGTGGCCGTGGACAAGAAGAAAGTCAGCAACCATTACATCCCTCTGCCAGAGTACTACACACAAGAGAACGCCACAGTAAGACACAGCCCTCCCATCCCCCCCTGCAAAACAATCTGAAATGAGTTAAGTTATACACACGGGGTGCCTCTCAACCTCTGTCCTCGATCCTCGATCCTCGATCCTCGATGCTCGGTCCTCCAGGCTCGTTCCCACTGATCTATAACTAACACTGGATAGACTATCCCATTGTTGCCGCCCCATCATTCTTTGCGTAGATCAGTGAGGACGAGGACCGAGGAAGGAAGGGAGGATGTATAAAAGACGAATGAGAGGCACCCATAGACTTACCCTGAGAAAGAGTGTGTTTCTTAAAGGGATAGTTCGGGTTTTAAGACACGAAGTTATATGGGTTCCCCGTCAGCAACATTGTGCATCAGCACTGACTTACCCCGCAACAGCGTCCTGTGAGCTGAGATCCAGCCGGTTTTTGATGCTGAAGAAAGTAGTCCGGCAAGTTTCTGGGGTCACAAAAGTAAAGTGTTTTTCTTCTCAAAACCATATGCGTTCAAAAGAGTGATATATTTGCACCACAAAAACGTTGTCCAGGAAAAATTCAAACCTCGTTATCACTTACTTATTTTTCGCGATTCCTATCACTGCGCGCTACTGACAGCTGGACAACGTTTTTGTGGTGCAAATATATCACTCTGTTGAACGCATATGGTTTTGAGAAGAAAAACACTTTACTTTCGTGACCCCAGAAACTTGCTGAAGAAAATAGTCCGGCATCAAAAACTATCAAAAACCGGCTGGATCTCGGCTCACAGGACGCTGTCGGGGGGTAAGTCAGTGCTGATGCACAACGTTGCTGACAGGGAACCCATATAACTTCGTGTCTTAAAACCCGAACTATCCCTTTAATGTCCCCGTCACTAACCTGCTACTACACTGACACTAATCAACTATGATTGCGGCTTTCCATCTAGCAGATGTGTGATGACGCATCAAAACACAACACATTTACACCTGAAATAGTTTTAGGTTTTAGGTCTTTTTTTTTACATTGGATGAAAACATTTACAATTCTTCTTGCTACACGTATACATCTCAAGTATAAAGTCATGTGAGCACCTGAATCCATACGGTTTGTTCACTCGTTCAGGTGGCCCCGGAGACGCGTGCGGTGATCAGCTGGATGCAAGCCATCCCCTTCGTCCTGAGCGCCAATCTCCACGGCGGCGAGCTGGTGGTCACTTACCCGTACGACTGCACTCGCAACTGGATCCCCCGGGCCGACACGCCCACCGCCGACAACGAGTTCTTCCGCTGGCTCGCCATGGTGTACGCCTCCTCCAACCGGGTCATGGCCAACCACGACAGACGCATCTGTCACTACGAGGACTTTCTGACGGACCACAACAACATTATTAACGGAGCCGACTGGCACACGTTACCGGGGAGTACGTATACACTGACCAAAGAGTGAAGACATAACCTGTGTTCGACATATTCACTCGTTCACTCACTATGAAGTGTTTGCTATGTGGCTACTTCACTACATAATGCCCTATATTGGGAACGAGAGAGCATTTCGAACACAGCTATGGAGAATAATTCTCTTGAACTGCATACATACACATGAGGAAAGGCTTGACTTGTATCATTGATTACTGTCTGATGTGTTATACTGCTTAACCTCTGTTTGTTTATCTCTCTCTCTCTCTCTCTGTATGTGGTGTGTGTGTGTGTGTGTGTGTGTGTGTAGGTATGAACGATTTTAGCTACCTCCACACCAACTGTTTTGAGGTGACAGTGGAGTTGTCCTGTGATAAATATCCCCATGCTAGTGAGCTACCAACGGAATGGTACAACAATAAAGAAGCCTTGCTGCTATATATGGAACAGGTAACACGCACGCACGCACGCACGCACGCATAAAACAATCTGCTAGCATAATTGGACAGACAGGCACTGCATGTGCATCATGTCTTTGACCTGATTAATCTGCCTGACTCAGGTGCACAGGGGAATTAAAGGTTTAGTGAGAGACCGCGAGACGAAGGCCGGGATCTCAGACGCCATCATCAAAGTGAAGGATCTGGACCATGACGTGCGATCTGGTGAGTGAGTGTGTGAGTGAGAGTGTGTGTGTGTGTGTGTAAGAGAGAGAGAGAGAGAGAGAGAGTGTGAGTGTGTGTGTGCGTGTGTGTGTGAGTGAGTGTGTGTGTGTGTGTAAGAGAGAGAGTGAGTGAGTGAGTGTGTGTGTGTGTCTGTGTGTGTGTGTGTGTGTGTGTGTGAGTGAGTGAGTGAGTGAGTGCCTGTGTGTCGCGGGGCACTCAGTATTTACCAAACATGGCCAATAATCACAACTATTTCGCAACAACCACATAAGCATACCATGTCTTCTTCACTGGAAACCTCAAAAGGAGGGGGGTTGGAGGCTGAAGCAGCTGGCAACAAGTTTGTCTGCTATGCATAGTCGACAAAAACTAAAGGCACTGGCAAACTGCCTCGTGTATCATCCAGATTTCTTTGCTCAGAAAGACCACACACTGTGGTTCACACACTTGGAAGATCATCAGTCTAGGCCAGTTGATCAGGGCTTATGTGCCATCTGCAGGAAGTTATAACAAATGGAACCTTAAAGAGGCAATATGTTCTTTTGGTTGTTTCCCAATAAGTACTTCCAGATGTAAAACAACTGGGCATGACAAAAATACTATTATCTTAGCATTCATGTGTATTCAGTCTTTGTTTAAGGTTTTGTTAAAGTGATTGTCTACATTTGTCTTGGCCCTAACAATGTACAGTGCACTCGTATTGTTATTGCAGCCTTATGCTGAAATTATTGAAATTCGTGTAGTTCTATCCTTCATCAATCTTCACTCAATACATAATGCTGGAAAAAGCATTTTTTTAAAAAACAAAATGTCATACTGTTATATTCAGACCATTTACTGTATTTAACTGAACTGCCAAACAGCCATTACAGCCTTGGATGTTGAACATGACTAGGACTGCAACAATTAATTGAATAATTATTGATTCATTATTTAAAACTATTTAATTAATCAGCAAAATGTTTGGTAATCGGTTAATTGATTTCAGCTGATGTGTAGGAAAATAGCATTTTCTGATTGCTGTTTCTTAAACTTGAATATTTTAGCTTTACTTACTCCTCTATGACAGTAAACTAAATGCTGTATCTTCT
>NC_085013.1:280000-410000 GCF_963854185.1 Sardina pilchardus
GTTAAGTCTGTTGCCCAAAGGAAATGGAGGCCTTATCAAAACACTAAGCTTTGGCTGGCGGTGACCGCTGAACAATATCCTTTCATTAACCGTGCAGTCCATTCTGTGTAGTATCATGGTGCTGGGTTTGATTTCTAATGAGAACTGTGGACTGAGAGGACAGAGGGTGCCTTTGTAAGTGTGTGCACACACGTACATGTGTAACTACAGTACGTACGTAAGACTGTGTCTTTGTGATGGAACAGGACCATATAATGCAAGTATTTTGGCCATGTTAATGTATATGTTAGTTACAAGTTGATCCTAAGTAGTGGGTGGGTAGTCGATATTGTTTGCATTACGGCCGTCTGTTTAATTGCGCTGAGACTGGCCTTGGTCTTGTGAGTTTTTCGAGGGGGTGGTCTTCAGCTAATTCAACTAGGAGTATTTAAAGTGGCTTTTGTGCTGGAGCGTCAGCGGAAGCGTCAGCTCTCGTGTGAATCCGTCCTCGTGTGAAGACTTACTCGTGTCAAGACGAATTGAGTCTACCTGCGACGAGTCCACCGAGCAAGGACACAAGCAAGGCACCTCTCAGATAAGTTCACTCTTGTCTCACCTTGTCTTGTTATCTGCCATCCTACTGGTAATAATGTGCATTCAACATAAACAAGTTTATATGCGCTCTAATGCCGAAAGGCAACAAGCTTCATATCCTACTTTTTCTATGGGGCTGTGGAATTGCCAATCTGCAGTGAACAAAGCTAATTTCATTCCTGCTCTGGCCTCACAGCTATCACTTCAGTTGGTTGCGCTTACAGAGACATGGATTAGGCCAGAAAATACTGCTACACCTGCAGCGTTGTCGACCAATTATGCTTTTTCGCATACCTGTCGCTCCTCTGGTAGAGGAGGCGGGGCAGGCTTTCTGATCTCTGATGACTGGAGGTTTACTCAGTTGCTATCGACTCAAAACCACAGCTCATTTGAATATCATGCCATCATGATAACTGAACTATACAAATTATACTTGGTGGTTATTTATCGCCCTCCAGGACAGCTTGGCAACTTTGTGAATGAGTTGGACATTCTACTGTCTGCTATTCCAATGGATACGTGCCCTCTGTTGATCCTTGGTGATTTTAACATTCATCTGGACAACTCCTCTTCAGTTGACTTCCTGTCCTTACTCTCCTCCTTTAGTATAACACGTGTTCACAGTCCTCTTACTCACAAGGCTGGTAAGGATCTTGATATGATTCTGCTACGTAACTGTACTGCAGACAACGTTTGGGTTAATCCTCTACATGTATCAGATCATTACTTCATTAGATTCTCTGTGCGTCTCCTTGATAACCCTACAGTTCCTGCTCCGACGATGTCATTCCGACGGAACCTCAGAAGCCTCTCAAGTGAACATTTTGCAACATTAGTAACTTCTGCTCTACCTATTCCAAGCTCATTCTCATCACTTGAGGTTAATGATGCTACAGACACTCTTTGCTCTACACTGGCATCCTGTCTGAATGCAGCATGTCCTCTTTCCACAAGACCCACTCGTTCTAAACCTCGCCATCCATGGCTGACAAACAGTATACGCTCAGTACGCAAGGAACTTAGAGCTGCTGAAAGGAAATGGCGTAAATCTGGAGATAGAAATGATCTTAGTAAATACCAGTCTATGCTATCATCTTTTTCATCCACTGTCACACTTGCAAAAAGAACATATTATCAGAGTAAGATTGAGAACGCCACTGACAGCAGAAAACTTTTTGCTATGTTCAAGTCTCTTCTCAATCCTCCACCACCGCCATCAGCTACTTCACTGTCAGCAGATGACTTTGCAACATTTTTCACTGAGAAAGTTGCTAAGATAAGTGCTCAGTTTGATGACCCTATAAGAAGGACTCTGCCTGGTGTTAGCATGATGCCATCATTGGACTTTTTCTCTCCTCTTGATGAGGAAGCGGTCTCTCAACTGCTTCAGCGAAGCCGTCCAACAACATGCCCTTTGGATCCTGTCCCGTCTACTCTCCTGCAGTCTATAGCACCCGCTATTATACCGGCAGTCACACATGTATTTAATACTTCACTCAGTTCTGGAATAGTTCCTTCTTCTTTTAAACAGGCAAGAATTACGCCTTTGCTGAAGAAAAGTACACTTAATTCAACTGATGTGAAGAACTACAGACCTGTCTCCCTTCTTCCTTTCTTGTCAAAGGTTTTGGAGAAAGTGGTCTTCAAGCAAATGTGTGACTTCCTCTATCAGAATAACCTACTAGACCCTATGCAGTCTGGTTTCAAGAGTGGTCATTCTACTGAAACTGCTCTTCTATCTGTGACTGAAGCATTGAGAGTAGCTAAGTCCTCTGCTCAGTCATCAGTGTTAATTCTGTTAGATTTATCTGCAGCCTTTGATACGGTTAACCATGACATTCTCCTTTCTACACTATATGAACTGGGAATTTCTGGGAAAGCTCTTGACTGGTTCAAGTCTTACCTTAAAGGGCGTTCTTTTAGCGTGTCTTGGCAGGGACAGATATCAAAGTCTCATGACCTCACTACAGGAGTCCCCCAAGGATCAGTATTAGGGCCCCTCCTTTTCTCTATTTACACCACTTCTTTAGGTGGGATTATTCGCTCTCATGGATTTGAATATCATTGCTATGCGGACGACACTCAACTTTTCCTATCCTTCCCACCTGAGGACTCTAGTGTTTCCCATCGGATCTCTGCATGCCTGAAGGACATTTCAATCTGGATGAAGGATCAGCACCTTCAGCTTAATCTTTCCAAAACTGAGCTCTTGGTGTTTCCAGCAAAAACAGCTATTCCCCAACAGATCAATATCCAGCTTGATTCATCCTCACTGACTCCAACCAGATCGGCACGTAACTTGGGTGTCATAATTGATGACCAACTTACTTTCTCTGAGCATGTTGCCTCAATTGCAAAGTCATGTCGGTATACCCTGTACAACATTAGGAAGATCAGACCTTATCTGACACAAGATTCCACTCAGCTTCTTGTACAGGCAATGGTTATCTCCAAGCTGGACTACTGTAATTCTCTGTTAGCTGGCCTACCTGCTTGTGTATTAAGACCACTACAGTTGATTCAGAATGCTGCAGCACGACTGGTCTTCAATCAGCCAAAGAGGACACATGTAACCCCTCTCCTAGTTACTCTCCACTGGCTCCCTATAGTAGCCAGAATTAAATTTAAATCTCTCACTCTGGCCTATAGGACACTGACTGGATCTGCTCCCAGCTACTTCAGTTCTTTAATCACGATGTACATTCCCAACCGCCCATTGCGATCTTCTGAGGAGCGTCTGTTATGTCGACCAACCATACATGCTAGGTCAAATTGTAGATCCTATTCTTCAGTGGTTCCGTGTTGGTGGAATGAGTTGCCCAGTGCTCTCCGTTCCAGCAACAGCTTTGGATCTTTTAAGAGGGGTCTTAAGGCATATTTATTTAATATGCACTTAGTCCTTTGAGTTTGTGATGTGTTATGGTTTGTATAATGTATTGTTTTGTTATAATTTGTCTATTGATAGAATTTGAAATTTATTTTGCTATTGTCCTTAAATTTAGCCATACCATGCTTTAGTTATTATTATTATATATAATTAACTGAGTGACTTATTTGATTGCTATTCTCATTTCACTGTTTTATTTCTCATTAGGTTAGTGCTTAAAATTATTGTTTTACTGATAATATTACTATTCTCCCTAGTTTGTAATTGTTCACTGTTAATTTAATTTGTATTGTTATTTATTTGTATGTCGCTTTGGACAAAGGCGTCTGCTAAATAACCATAGCCATAGCCATAGCCATAGCCATAGCCATAGCCATAGCCATATGTGTGTGTGTGTGTACGTCTGTGTGTGTGTTACCTCCTGGTCATCTGTATTGCTGGAGCAGCGCAGTAGTGTGGCCCAGCCCTTGGGATGCAGCTGTAGGGAGGTGATGCAGTTGCCCCTTTCCCTCTCTCCAGGAACCTCAGGAGTCAGCACCTCCAGACTGTTCCTGGGAGACATACCTGGGCACACATCATCAGAACATTACATTATTTATTCACACACACGCACGCACGCACGCACGCACGCACGCACGCACGCACGCACGCACGCACGCACGCAAGCTTTTTGTTTCTTACACCAAATATATCAAATCCTAAATCCCAGGTGACCATGCCATGAAATGACCAGTAGGCTCTTGTCCAGATCGCACTTGACAACAGCTGACCTGTAATACGTCAACACAAAGCTCTCACCTTCTCTATGGGGGTGGAGTTTGCTAGAGTCGTTTCCATGGCGAGGACCACCAACTGACCGTGAACTAGATGGAGACCCATCTAAGGGAAAGGAGAGCAGGTTACATTAACATGTATGTGTGTGTGCAAGAGAGGTTCCTGAAAATCAGATTGTGTGTGTGTGTGAATGTGTGCATGTACATGCAAGACAAGACCATGCAAGGAAGGCAGTACATTTATGGAGAGTATGCACATTATGTGAGTGAGTGTGAGTGTGTGTGTGTGTGTGTGTGTGTGTGTCTGTGTGTGTGTGTATGTGTATATGAGTGAATAAGAGAGGGCCCTAAAAAAGTCTGTCTATGTGCAAGTACATGCAAGACAAGACAGCGCAAGCAAGGCAGTGCATTTGTGTTACAGAGTATGTACACTATGAGAGTGTGTGAGTGTCCGTGTGTGTGTGTGTGTGTGTGTGTGTGTGTGTGTGTGTGTGTGTGTGTGTGTGTGTGTGTGTGTGTGTGTGTCTGTGTCTGTGTCTGTGTCTGACCTGTGGTGAGCGGGGTGCGGCGGGCTCGTAGGATGCGGTAGCTGCCAACCTCCAGGCTCTGGGTGAGGTCCAGGTCGTGCAGTATCAGCAGGTAGCCAGAGGAGGTGCTGATGAGCATGCGGCTGCAGTCCGGCGTCAGACGCATTCGCATCAGATAACGTGTGTGGAAGAACTTTTTATGGGGACATCCATCCTCCGTAAACCTAGCACACACACACACATTTTGTTTAGATAAATATATGCATATTAATATAAATGCTTTCCAGAGATGAGAATAAACAGAGGGGACAATTTTGAGGCAACTTTAAAGGACCAAACAGGTATTTGAGATATTTGAGAATACTTCTGTAGTGTGTACACAGAAAAAAAAAATATTGGACTCTATTGGATTCTAAACGGTGGACTCATTAAACATACACAGGCAGAGGTGATGGTAGAGATATGATGCTCACTCCATATGTGGCGACATAAACGTCTAAAACATTACATTTACCATGACCTCATTCAGACCTAAAGCCAGAAACACACACAGAATGACTCACCTATTGGTGTCCCAGGTGATGACATTGCCATCAAAGCCGGAGGTGACGAGCAGACGCGTGTGTGTGTCGTACTCGATGTTCTTCACCCAGCTGGCGTGGCCGTGCAGCGAACAAACCTTCCCACTCAAGTTTCGTAGGTCCCAGAGAGCAATCGTGGTGTCATCCGAGCATGTGGCAAACAACCGGTTATCCAGAAACCTGTACGAAACCCAAGCACATACACACACACACACACTTTAGGCTAAATACTCCAGGGTAAGGATTCATTACTATACTGGTGCGTCTAGATTTCTAGGCTATTTCAAAGCATTTTTCATTATTACAATATTTATAGTCATAGTAGTAAAACTTCTCGAAGGCGATATTTATTGTGCTGGTAGTGAAGGGCTCAGCTCATTAACCTATGTCCATTTGTGCCTAGGAAGCAGGAGTGATCATAAATCCCCATAATCTGTTCTAAATTGCTAGGCTGGCCCTTGAACCTCTACCATCACCACCTGTTACCATGCATGGCATAACTTCAATACCGTACTCACTAGGTAGACTGTGGAGGACAGGACAGAATGCAACATTGGTCAAAATAGACACTTTCAGTCCCTCTGCAATTGACAGTAATGATTACACTGCCCATGACATGATTCGATCCATGTATCTTTCCATGTTCTAAAAACTAAAGACACTTGAGACATTTCTGGATTCTGTCATCCCCAGAAACGTCTCCCTGATTCCTGATGACGCTGTGAAGGTAATGTGAGTGTACCTGATGTTGTTGACGCAGTCCTCGTGAGCCTCTACCAGAGTTTTGATATGCTTAGAGGACACCGGATCAAAGAGCAACACCTCCGTCTGTTCACAAGCCACCGTCAGCACCGACCTACAAGTACATACACACAAACAAACACATTATGACTAAACAGCGAGCACTAACAAATAACACAAATGAGACCAATGGGGAACAAGCCTCATCTTTACCCGTCTGGTGAATACTCCAGATTAAAGACTGCACCGTGAGTCTGTGTGTTCAGGTTCACTGAATCGCTCGCAGGGTTCATTGATCCGTACAGACTCGTCATGGTACGAAAATTATCCCTGGATGGGTCAACGTATGGGCCCCGGCGGATACTCCGCTTCCAGATCCACGAGAAGATAGAGTCACACACGCCCGAGGCAGGCGTGCGCTCCCCGTGCTCATGTCCCGAGCTACTCTGGTTTTGAGCATTCCCGCTGTTGCTCCCACAAGCTTGCTCTACGTTATCATCCTCTTCCTCCTCTTCTTCTTCATCTTCAGACTCTTCCTCCTCCGGTTCGTCTCGCTCAGAGGCTCGACTATAGGGCCTGTCTTGAGACTCCTCGGTGTCGCTGCCCGGGCCACCCGAGCTCATTCTGGCATTTGCAGGGGTCGCTACGGCGTTGTTTTCGTCACGAAGAGGAATAAAAGATCCGGTCTAAATAACCGGTCAACACCTGCTGTTCGAGACGGCAAATCCTGTCGCCCTGCCGTCTTAACGGAGACACCACCGCTCAGGGCACACCGACACCGTTAAAACAAACAAATACAGTGCGAACTTACGTGTGACGTATTTCCGCTTCCTCTTTCGCCCTGGTGACGCTATGGCTATGTTCAATGTTGCGAAGCGTTTCGGGCGCATGTTACAGAGAAGTCTGCGTTCAAATGTGGTAGTGATTGCTGAACTGGCAATTACCACAATATATGAAATGCTTTGAGTTGTAAATTAATTGGGTTAGGATACAAACCATTTTTAATAAGATATGGCGCCAATGAAGGTGTGTGTGATAATATTTTTTTTCTGTGGAGACAGACTTTCCTTTGGCCTAGATTTGTAGAATGAAGTGATATTTCAGACTGTATTGTTAATTAAAAGTTTTGGAAATCTAGGACTACAAAATGATTTCCTATGGTCAGTGGGTTGCAATCATAATTGAGATTGGATTATGCATTTGAGTAATTTGATGCATAGACAGACCTACTATTTCATTTTTCCATAGGGTCTATGAGAAAGAATAAATTGTTTGATCTGTCTGTACAATCTGGTAGTTTGGCAGTTGATTTCCTGCAATTTGATTATTTGATGATTATTTACTGTAATGGTGTGAACTCTGAGATTGGATGCATACCTGGCAGGACCACTCATTGCTTAATTGGTTGGAATCCTGTCTATTTAAATCCTTCAGTATGAAAAAAATCATAATATCTGAAGTATATGAATCCTATATACTGTACATATAATTTAATATTGTCATCAGACTTGGAAAAAATCAAAAAAGAGGGCAGGATCTGTATACACATTGATGCTGATAGGATAGCACCTCTGACACACCCACCAAACAACCTGAAAAGCCTGTTATGTTGCACATTGTTGCATGCCGATGTGACCAAATATGTTCTATCAGGAACTCCAAAAGTGCCAAAGTGGTGCAAAACTTTTTGACTTTTTCCATGCCACGGTGCATTGCTAGATTGCTGATTGTTATAGCCACATCTTATGATACAGAATGCTATGGGCAATGCAACAGGTGTGAAAATGGAATGGATAAGTTAAGAGAGTTCAAAGTTATGGTATTTTCTCAGTCAAATGTAAAATTCCAAGACTTTTCTCTGACTTTCTCTAATAAATAAAAAAAACCTATTTCCATTATCTATAATGAATGATACTATATACAGCATTAAAACATCTTGACTTTTTTAGAGCAGAAGATTAAATAAATGTAAATAAACAAAGTTGGGCTAACCACAACCACTCAAGCAAGCAGTAAAGCTAATAGCCAGATATAGAACAATTCTATGTGGAAAATGTTTGTATTAGGCCTAAGGTATTGGCCAAGGCTACTGACTTTCCTTGTCTGGAATAGAATAGAAAATTCCATATTCCAGATATTTCATGACCTGTGGAAACCCTGTATTCTGAAACAGTTAAACATGAGAAGGAAAGACAAAACTTTTGTTGTTTTCATTTGTCATGTTTATAAACAACTGAGTGAATACAGCAGATTTAACTTCATAATTATTGCAGCATCTATGCACATCTTCTCCCAGCAATTATTTTTGAATGGCTGATTCCCCAACATAGTCAACACATTTTCTGCTAGAGCATTTCTCGGGCCTGTTGCTGGCTCTCCACCATGGTGTCGTAAACAGCACGGTAGACACTCAAAACCTCCCTTGCAGTGGGGCGCTGTTTAGGGTCCGGTTTCTTACAGTCAGCATGGATCTGAAACAGATGAAAATGTATGACATCACTTCCTGTGACATGCCCTAGCAAGAAGCCTGTGACTTCTGGAATCTTCCAAATGTCCGTTTTCTCGTCGTAGCCAGGCATGAGGTCGTCTGAGAAGGGCTTCTCGTCTCCGTGGGGCCACAACTGTTCGGGGGCCACAAAATCCCCCGTGAGCTGCCGAGGGCCACACTTGACCCCATGACCTCCAGGGGTCACCTCTGGCAACGCATCAAGGTCGTTAGCCACTAGCCGAAAGTCTGCGGTCAGCAGGAACTGACTGAGGGTCTTGCTGAGGTCGTTGGAGTCGCACATGACTCGCGTGCCCACCGGACTGGCATGGAGAAAACTGAGGAAGGACACATAGTCCAGCGCCAAGCGCAAACGGGTCTGCCATGCGTCGCTGCTGCGGTACCGTGGGATCGTCAGGGCGTCATCCAGGCCCATAGGGGTGCCCAAGGGGTGGTACTCAGTGACGAAGATGCCATCAGCTTCGCAGGCCCCAACGAGCTGCACCACCCGCGCGCTCTGGAGCGGACGCAGCATGGAGAGCCCATGCAGGAAGTCATCACGGTAGGTCTCAGAGGAAAGCACACACAGAGCCACCTTCTGTCCTTTCCATTCTGACAGGTACACCTAGAAATATCAACAAACGCTGTGTATGATCAATTCTGTTGCTCTCTCTCACCATCACTCCCAGTCATCCATGATCCAACCAATACACATGTGAACACACAAACCCTCACCTTCTTCACTGCTCCCTGTCCAACCATCTTCAGCCTGCGGATGTCAGTTTGTACCTCTGGACACTGCAGCCAGGGCTCACAGTCACGCATGGTGCCCAGTTTAAAGTGGCGAGGTGGGCAGTGCCCATGCGGGGAATGCGAGGCAACTCCTGGATACAGTGAATCTAGGTACAGGTAGAGCAGTAGGTTGGCACACAGTAGTGCTACAAGGCAAACTGCCACTATGGCCAAGCTGCTAGATATTCCCCGACCATTCCCCATCCTGGGTGTCCGGAAAACAAGGTGAACAAGTTTCAACAGAGATATAGCACACAGCAATTTAAAAAGTTTATGAGACACACCGTTAAAACAAAATCGGACTCCCTGAGTCTGAATCTTTACTCATAGCTTCACATTTATCGTATAATCTACTTGAAAGTGTCCCAGACTGACAGGAGTAACGTGTGTCCCTCTGCACTTTACATCGACACTCATGCCAGTGGCATTTAATCACATTTACTTATACGGCAACTTGACCATAAGGATAATTTTACTTACATCCAACGACTATATTGATATGTCCATCTTTACAAAACGCGCTAAACTACGCGTCATGCTCTCCGAATGCGCTCTTTGAGACAGTACAAGGGTATTGGTCTTCAGTGAATAAGCTGTGTTGTATTTTTATCACCCTTCGCTTCTTCTGTGTTTTACAATGACCGAACGACCTCCACCTACTGGTATGGAGTGAAAATTGAGTATGACCTAAGACTGCACGTTATACAATAACAGCAACATTAAAATGTATTGGAATTTATTGCAAAGCCAAGATCCCCTATCCAAATTACACCAAATTAATAATAACAACATAATCATCAACAACAAAAATCAACAGAATAAAACATTACTGTTCAACATAATTCATGCATGTAGAAAGTAAACTATCCCGTTTAATTATTATGAGGGAAAAAACAAACTTTCTCAACACAAAATACAAAGTAACAATGAGGACGCCAGAGATACTTCTTGTTTTGACACTTTAATGTCAAGATAATGCCTCACCAAAAGTGACTGTCCATGAAAAATGGATAACACTTCAATAGAAAGCCCAACATTCCCCCCGCCCCATGTCACATGAAACTAACTCAGTAGGCTAACTGTTCCACACATATTTGTAGTGCAAACAAGCAGCGGGATTAACATGAAACTGGTTCCACAACAACTATGTTTCTGAGTAAAACACTGCCTTCTGTAGTCTTTTAGACAGTTTCTTCTCAAAGGACCAGCCATTTCAGTGTTGTTGTGTCCATAACTCTGATTCTGGGATGAGATCATTAATATGCCATACCCTCTGAAAACAGTTTAAGCTGGAAGGACAGCCAAAGAAGTAAATG
Source organism: Sardina pilchardus (assembly GCF_963854185.1). Lineage (NCBI taxonomy): Eukaryota > Metazoa > Chordata > Actinopteri > Clupeiformes > Clupeidae > Sardina > Sardina pilchardus. The sequence goes on from NC_085013.1 coordinate 290,676, forward strand.
TAGGCCTAGGTGTGTGTAATGTTTCATTCCGCCTGGTGTTTAGATGGAGATGGCAGATGGGACTTGAGATGCATACAAGATGCGTCAGCTGCCATCTCAGTGACTTGCTGAAGAACTGGAGAACCTTTGGATAACGCTAAGGCATTCCAGAACATCTGGACGATGCAGAGGCACTCTAGAACATCTGGATCATGCACTCTCTGGACGGTCCAACGCCAACCCACTTAACTGTTGGAGAGACGGAAAAAGCACAGATGTCGTGCAGGAACAAGAGGAAAAAAAACTACACAGATCTTGATATGTTTGCCCAGTGCTTTTGCATGAGCACATATTACTTGTTTTGGCTTTATTTTTTATCTTTCCTTTAAACTTATGATGAATCTTCTTTTATGCAAATAATACAAAGGATAACATTGTTAACGTAGTCAAGATAATAGACATAATTGGTAAGCATCTAATTTTACTTGTGTACTGATGAGGCTTAGACCTGTAATTGGTCTCACTTACTGGGCACACTAATCTGGTTCTCCACAAAGCGGATGTAGTTCTGGGCTTTTGGTGGAAGGTCAGTCCATTTCCTAGCAGATGATGTGTCTGTCTTCCAGCCAGGGAAGGTTTCATACTCCACCTCCACTTTGTTTAAAACATCCATGTTGGCTGAGGAAAAGAGAGAATATAATCGGAGATTCATTTGGGTGTGTAACGTAGTGGGAGTGGGGTGGGTATGTGAAAGAGTATCATAATAGCTTTAGGACATCATAATTACATGGGAAATGAGGAATCCGTTTTCCATTGAGTTTATAGGCCACACCAACTTTGATCTCATCCAGAACATCCAGAATATCCAGCTTAGTTAGCGCAATACTGTAACAGGAAGAATGACAACATGTTCTTCTCTTATGGTTTTGCAGAGTTTTGTTTTACCCAAAGCCATCGATATCTCAAAGTTGCGTCAGCCGTTGACTTCGCTGTTAGAGCCAGATTAGAGCAGTCTTGGGTTAGTGGTAGTCTCAGTAGATCCTTTGGTCCCTGGTTTACTACGGGACTGACAGCAGTGATCGCATTAATATTTACAGTAAATACTCAATGAAAATTACTATAAACTGCATTACCACATACATACAGCGCCCTCCACAATTATTGGCACCCCTGGTTAAGATGCGTTAAAAGCCTTAAAATAAATAGAATTTTTATTGTAGAAGCATACTCTCACACTGAAAATTGTAGAAAAATGTAACCTTCAACTCAAGTGAATTTTAAGGTGGGAAAAATAATCCCTGACTGAGAAATAATTATTCTTCATAAAATCACCTGTTCCACAATTATTGGCACCCCTAACAATTCCTAGGAAATAAATGTAATTATTAAGTATTTCGTAGTAGTTTTAAGTATTCGTAGTATTCGTAGTATTAAGTATTAAGTAGTAAGTATTTCTGTCATTTCTGTCATTTCTACAATAGTTTACAAAGTCAATCAGAGTATGTAGGAACATTTATTTAGTAATTCTTAACATCCTGTTTCCCTGGGCTATAAATATGACGTGACACAGAGGCCATTTCTCTTCAACATGGGAAAGACAAAGGAACACACTGTTCAAGTAAGGCAGATGTGTGTCGACCTTCACAAGTAAGGCAATGGCTACAAGAAAATAGCCACTCGCACACCTGCCCATATCTATGGTCAGAGGAATCGTTAAGAAGTTTAAAACAACTGGAGCAGTGGTAAACAAGCCTGGAAGAGGACGCAAGTTTATTTTGCCACCATGCATAGTGAGGAGGATGGTAAGAGAAATAAAAAAATCTCCAGAACGCACTGTTACAGAATTGCATCAAATGGTTGCATCTTGGGGTCACAAAGTCTCCAAAACAACCATCAGGCGCTATCTACTTGCCAACAAGTTGTTTGGGAGGCATGCACGGTAAAAGAACCTTTCTCACTCAAAATCATAAGCACAAACGTCTGGAGCGGTACTGGGCCTTCAACTGGGACCGTGTGCTTTGGTCAGATGAGACAAAGGTAGAGCTTTTTGGCAACAAACACTCTAAGTGGGTCTGGCGTAACAAAAAGATGAGTATGCAGAACAGCACCTCATGCCCACTGTGAAGTATGGGGGAGGATCTGTGATGCTGTGGGCCTGTTTCTCTTCCAAAGGGCCTGGGAACCTTGTTAGGGTGCATGGCATCATGAATGCTTTGAAATACCAGGACATTTTAAATCAGAATATGGTGGCCTCTGCCCGAAAGCTGAAGATGGGTCGTCACTGGGTCTTTCAGCAAGATAATGACCCTAAACATATGACCAAGTCTACACAGAAATGGTTCACCAAACACTGTATCAAGCTCCTACCATGGCCATCTCAGTTCCCAGACCTCAACCATATTGAAAACCTGTGGGGTGAGCTGAAGAGGAGAGTGCAGAGGAGAGATGATTGTCATCGATCATCGTTGGATGATTTGGAGATTTTGTGCAAAGAGGAATGGTCGAAGATCCCTCTTTCTGTTTTCTCTAATCTTTTGAAACATTATAAGACAAGATTAGGTGCTGTTTTATTAGCAAAAGGGGGTTGTACAAAGCATTAACATCAGGGGTGCCGATAATTGTGGCACACATGATTTGATGTAAAATAATTATTTCTTAATGTGGGATTTTTTTCCTTCTAAATAAATGCACTTGTATTAAAGGTTGGATTTTACGTTTTTTTTAATTGTGGTCCTATATTATTTGGAGAAAAAAATGAATTTATTAGAAGCTAAAGAACACATCTTAACCAGGGGTGCCAACAATTATGGAGGGCACTGTATATTACTCTTATATTATTATGCACACAACCATAAGTCATGTAGAAAAGTCTTATGATAACACCTGAGATATTCATTCATTTCCCCATTGAGAGGAACTATTGAACGACCATGACATACCGGAAGTGCCGCCATCTTTTGGACACGGGAGTGAATGGTTGTGTCGCAACTTTGAGATATCGATGGCTTTGGTTTTACCCAAAGCCTTCGATATAACAAAGTTGCGACACTTCCATTGACTCCCGTGTACAAACAATGGCGGCACATCCGGTAGGCTATGTCATGGTCGTTGAAAGGAACTATTCCATTGAGAATGAATGAATATCTCAGGTGTTATAATAAGACTTTTCTACATGACTTATGGTCGTGTGCATAATAATGCATTTTCATTGAGTAATATATGTATGTGGAAATGAAGTTTATAGTAATTTTCATCGAGTATTTACCGTAAATATTAATGCGATCGCTGCTGTCAATCCCGTAGTAAACCAGGGACCAAGGGAACTACTGAGGTTACCCACTAACCACGTGACCGCTCTAATCTGGCTTTAACATGGAAGTCAACGGCTGTCGCAACTTTGTTATATTGAAGGCTTTGGTTTTACCCAAATACATCATTTAGCTGAAGTCATTCTATCTTAACAGCAGAGGGTGCAATTTCTCCATTATGAACATTTTTTCAACAAGCCTTAGCCTGACGAGCCATTTGCTGCCGCTACAGGCGTCTAGATTTCTAGGCTAAACATGCCTATGAGACACTCAAACATGCCAAAGAGAAGCCATCATATTCCACTCACGCTGTGAAACCATTGATCATGTGGGCGTATCTCAGGATGACCAGATCCAGCCAACCGCAACGCCTCTTCCTGCCTGTGGTCACGCCCACCTCATGACCCCGTGTCTGCAGCAGTTCTCCTATTTGCTGAGGAGGAAGAATATGACATTCTTAACACATCCCTTCTCCAATACAATGCACTACCACATAGCTTGTGAAAAGAACCAGTCCTGATGGGACAACAAACTGAGTTGATACAGTATGCTGCCCAAACACTGAGTACTTTCCTTACAATCTCCAGCATATGTCCTGCTAAGGGGCATATTCCAGTAACCCAATCCCTGACCCGGCCGTAAATCTATCTGTGACCCTAGAACTGGCCCTAAATTTATCTGTGGCCCATGTGACCATCAGCGGAGCTATCAGGTTTTTTAACAGTTCCCTCATGCATTCTGACAGCTGGTCCAGTGGGTTAATCCATATGTAAAGGTCACACCGTATGACATGCAACAGGAGCCACTGTGACATATGTGTCAAATTGTCCAAGACAATTACTGTGAATTTGCCATGGCATGTAGTTCTAGCACGGGGTCATGGTCAAACAGTCTTTAATAAGGGTAGGTTTGAATTATAATGATGGCATTTATATAATTATTCCATGATTCCATCTGGAGTATGAAACAGGAGGAATATTAGGATCAGAGAATCAGAGAGTAAGAAACAGAATCAGACTCAAATCAGAGTTAGAATCAGAATTAAGAACACATTTTTAATTAGCTTTAGAGTTTGAAGAGATTGACCGTGAAACACTTACGTTGAGTTGCTCTGTGGGGAAGGCCCCGATGCCCACTCGTGTGGTATAAGCCTTAGATACTCCATACACATCTCCAATATTTGCAGGAGGAATGCCAAGTCCAGTGCAAACACCTCCCACAGTGCAGTTTGATGAAGTTACAAAAGGATAGGTACCTGAGAGAAGGATAGGTACCCTGATAAAATGCCATGGTCACTTTGTTGATGGACAATCCCTTTTGTATGACAACCTTATTTTTTTTAGACATTTCAATGCTGTTGCTCTGAAACAAAAGAGCCTCTCTCAGGGACCAGGGTTAGGCTACTATTTGCTGCTGAAGTAACATCAAATGGTTTAATATGACTACAAAGTCCACCATTTGATGCTCTTGATTTTGATGTATTGATTTTTACTGAAATCTGGACATCCAACATCTATAAGTGGCTTGTTACAACTCACACTTATTGAAGAGACATTTTGCAATCAGTAAGCAATCTGTGCTCTGTCTCTTTGTTATGTTCTACATGGAGCAGTTTTAGGGTCTACAATACACATATAGTAAATGTAAATATTCAGTGTTGAGAAATGATGCACCCCTGTATAAGTGAGCGGTTTGTCTAAACGGCAAACGACTCAGCCATATACGTTAATAAAAGGATGTGCAGAAACATTAATTCTTCCAATTCTGCCAAGTGACTCATCTGACTCAAGGCAGTTAGCTACTGCAGTAATTGTCCCTTGCCATGTCCCAACTATCCAAAAATGGTCCTATCTTCACTCAGTTTTGACCTCCTCTTATGCACTTGTACAATGTCATCTCAGGCTAGGATGAGCATCCCTTTGAGCGTTTGGTGTTTTCATTAGACCTGTTCTGTACAGCACGTTTTGTTCTCATGTTTGAAGAAGATACTGATGATGATGATAAGGGGGAGGAGGAAGAGGATAATGATAATGATGATTGCAGCAGAGTGTCTTACCAAAGTCGATGTCAAGGAGAGCGGCATTGGCCCCTTCAGCAAGGATTTTCTTTGGTGGTCCATGCAGTGCCTCGAACATGAAATGAACACCATCCCTCACCATGGGTCTAAGCTTCTCTGCATACTCCTAAATAACCCAAAATTACACAATAAATTACTTTTACACAATAAAGTGCTTCATAAAAATCGTTCTTTCACTGCTAATAATATGACATCCAGCTTTACAAACCTTCAGCTTTTTCAGCTGACCGTCGGCATCAACTTTAAGACCAGGATACATGGACTGGTACTGCTGAACCAGATGCTTGAATCTAAGGACGACAATAATGACATATTTCGGTTTCTCCTCAGTGTAATTTATCATTGAACAAAACTGTAATTAATTTCTCGAAAAGGAAGATGGAACATTTTATTCTAGTTATAACTGGCCTGCTTTTTATATGAAGGTGAATAAATTAGTCAGAGAGTGGGCTAAATGATCTTACTTGGCAGAAAACTCTTTGAAGTCAGCTAGAAGGTCACACACACGAAGCCCAATACGAGATGCCTTGCTTGTGTATGTGGGTCCGATGCCCTTCTTTGTTGTGCCAATGCTGTTAAAGATAGTCAGATTATTACATTTCATTGGCTACACTGCATGAGTGTGTACGTGAGAAAAAAATGTTTGCTGCATGCACTGCATGAGTGGGTATGAGAGAGTTCATACATGTACATATGTCTGTTTGTGTGTGTGTGTGTGTGTGTGTGTGTGTGTGTGTGTGTGTGTGTGTGTGTGTGTGTGTGTGTGTGTGTGTGTGTGAGTGTGTAGGCATGTGTGTGCCTGTGTATGTAAAGAGAGGAAGTCTGTCTGTTCCCCACACTCACCTCTTCCCCTCCTGAGCTTGTCTCTGGGCCTCCAACATGCCATCTACTTCCTGATGGAAGTCAAACACTACAGAAAAGAACAAATAATCAGACAGGCAGAGATAGCATGGTATATGAATCATATGTGGATAATCTATAGCACTGTACAACATGACAGTTATTTGAATGTGACCTTTTGTAGTATACCTATGTGAGCACGATCAGAGATGACCAGTCGCTTCTCCCAGCCTTTGAGACCTTACAGGCGAAAAAAGAAAACACAACGTCTTCCATTTGAAATATATGAAAAATGTGCGTGTGAAATATGCCTGATTGGATCAGACATCTTGCTTTACCTTTCTTCTCATTCTTGTCTCCCTCTTCAAACAAACCAGGTAAATGGATGACCACGCCATTACCTAAACACAAACAAAACCTTTGAGGTATAAACTGAAGATCACACATATGCTAATGGCAGCAAAGGACATTCGGGACTAAGCGGAACATGAAATTGCAACAGCAACACTTACCGATGAGGGAAATGCATTTGGGGTTGATGATTCCACTTGGGAGAAGATGGAAGTCATATGCTTGACCATCTACTACCACTGTGTGGCCGGCATTGTTACCACCCTGCCAATCAATAAGAGACTACAGTGAAATAACTGCAACATTTCTATGACACTCTTAGATGAGCCACCCCTTGAACTTTTTCAAACAGAGCCCACACATTTCAGGCCTGGTCTACACAGTGTGTTGAGAAGTGACCCTGAGTTGAACTCCATGATCTGAAGACTTCAGACCCCATCATCACTGAGCAAACTTGAGAAGGCTAGGTGCACCCTGCCTCCCTCTCTCTCTCTCTCTCTCCATTTGTACCAAACAGGCTTGCCCTTTCCCTCCCATGTGACTGGCATGGGAACACTGTGCTACCCCCTCAAGTGGTGCCGAGCCCCTTCAGCAGGAGAGGGAGCTATTTTAACAGTCTTGGCTTTGGTCTGTTCCATCTTCTGCAATGGGCCATGGGGGGATCTGGCCTTCTCACATGTCGAGACAGCCTGGGAATGTGACCCTGCCTTGCGAGGTGGGGCTGAAGTTTGAGACTGACATTTACTGAGGACACGGACAAATCTCAGTATGTTGAGGCGACAGTGACAGTAAAAGGGAATTCATACTAGAAGAATGCACACGTGTTGTATACTGGTCTTTGTCACATTCAAGTGTAAGGATGTGTCAGGCATACAATTAGTCTCATAATAATTTTGTTTAAGGGACTGAAGAAAATGTAACAATTTCATATCCTAGTCACAAATCACATTTCATAGCATGTGTTTTCCCAGCTCATCTCAATTTCACAGCTATACAAAGGTACTACGAACTAGGTGTGTTAGACGCACTAGTTTGTCATTTAATTGAATATTATTTTAATTTGCAGCCCTTCAAAGAATCGGAATGGAAGATTGGCGTAGGCTATATGTTCTCAAATAGGCAATAGCCTGTAGCCTAAATTCATAACATCACCAACCAAACACAGACAGAATTTAACAGAATATAGAGGAACATGCCAACAGTCATAACATTTATGAACAGTACCTGACACCTGCAAACCATGTCGGATTCCGTCGCCAATAAGTCGACAACTTTTCCCTTGCCTTCATCACCCCATTGCGCACCAAGAACTACCATAACTTTGTTTCCTGTCTCACTCCGCGGTCGCTTCTGCCCCGTTGCGGGGGGATTTGTGTAGTTTTTGTGATCATTTACTGACCAGCCCGACATCTTCGTACACTATGACTGCTGAAGTAGCCGTGCGAAATGGGTTAACGGGCGTACAGCCTGTCTTGATAGCAACTGATAGCAGACGTTTAAGTCAACCCGGGCCGGCAGGGAGACTTCAAGAAAGGGGGCGTGACACGATGTCACTGGTCAAGACGTTGCGTAATTATTAGTCTATGGCTCTGGTCTATAGCCTCAATACAGACGGTTAGAAGGTTGCCGCCCCCTCTGTGGGGGAAAACATGCTAACATCACACATGAAAGTCAATGGGGCTAACTCGCTAGCAGAACACAAATGTTTTCCCACACGAGGGATGTTTCAGCCATGGTTAACACGGTAACTGGGGGCGGTAACCACGATTATGACGAGATGCCGTCTGTATGTATGAAGTGCGGCCAGCCGATGTTCATATCGACTGATTTGTTTTAGTTGAAACGAAGCCTGTAACAAGGGACACAAAAGTTTCTCAGATCTGCTTTATTTGAATACAAATATCATTTGTTAATTATATTTCTAACTGAATATACTCTTAAAAGAGCAATTCCATCCAATAGTTAATAAATATACTGTATAAATGTGAAAGCCATATTTTAATTCTAAATAAAAATGTAAATAGATTTAAGATGTCAAATGTACCTTTTCTATACCACTCTCCCAAACCACTCTCAAATCTGCCACTTTATCCACTTTCATTTTTGGCTTTCTGGAAAAACCTCACATTCCATGTACCATACTGTTATTTTGCATTAACATAATACATAAAGCAAATATACTCCAACATATAAAAAATAATTAATTTACCACTCAACATACAAAAAGAACCCCCCCTCATACACACACACATACACACACACACACACACACACACACACTGCCAGCAACAGCACAGCGCCAACAATCCAGGAAGCCAGTCTCTGATGAGAGTCAATTGGACACCAGGAGCAGTAGATCCTCAAGTTTTCCTCTTCCCTTTAGTTCGCTTTCTCTTTGATGCACCTGTAGAGAAGAGAGACAGTGAGTACAGGCACTTGGAAGTCTAATGCATAACCCTGTTACATGGAGTCTATAGAAATCATGTTGCAATTATGTCTAAACTCCTAACTCTGACAGCCTTAATAGTTATACAGAATGAAGTTCAGTAGTGACAGTTAAAATACCATGTTTTGTACTGTATTCTTAAATAGCAACTTCAGATTCATGGTGTTCCACAGAATGCTTTCCATCACAAGACAACACAAGAAGCACCCCAACACAAACCCATCACAATTAGAAACAGTGGACCAACATTTTAAAATACAAAATTGAGTGGCACAGCCTATGACAAAAACTTTGTGTCCCCCAGAGAGATGCACACATATGAAGTCCACACAGTTGACTCAGACAGACAGATTTTTCATCCTAGGACATTGCTCTTGGTCCAGGGTCAAATTGATGAGAGCACACATAATCAGTGGATGACAGACACACAGACATGATTGGGTTATGATTAGCGTCTCTTGAGATCGAGGAGGAGAGTGTTAGGGAAAACCAAACACCACGGAGAGATTAGAAAAGGCATCTGCACATTTAGTCAGTCAGGTCTTTGGTTAGCGAGACAGCCCTCTGGTTAGGGGAGGAGGATTGTTTTGTGGTTTGCAATTGAACGCGTTAGTTTTGCGAGCCGGTTGACCTACCTCACTGCAAAACACACGCAGATTTTTTATTTTTAGAGTGTCCTTTCCCTTTGACTCTTTCTGTTTTAGGACCAGAGAGAAGAACAACACAACTGAGAGAAGGGTTGCACCAGAATGCCACTTCTGTCCTTGAACCATACATGAAAAATACATCATTTCATGTGTCATGTCTCATCTTCAAGGGCTTTTAAAATAAAACAATAAAAACAGACATGCCCAGTGTCTGCTGATGAGACATGAGCTGTAGCTTTGATGCAGCATCTGGGACAGGGCATACAAAAAGCACCAATCACTATGACAACCGCTTTGATGAAAAAGCTTTTCATTGAAAATGACAGTACATTACCTTCTTGATTACTTTTTTTGTTCCTACGGAAGAGCTTGTGTTTTTTAGGCTGGGGGTTTGGGGGCGCCGCAGCAGACGTGGGCACCGGGTCGAGGGGTGCGGGTGAGGGCACAAGAGGCGCTGAGGGAGGCAAAGGGACAACTTCTTGGGCAGCAGCCAGCCCATCAGGAACATCATAGCCCCTTTCCCCCTTACTCTCGGCAACGTCACCTCCATTGACTATTTCCTGCCCGTTGCTTGCATGTGCCTTTTCTTCGTGGCTAGGAAGGCCCTTGATGGGCATGTCTGGTCGGTCCTCAGGGTCTCTCTCTACGCTTGTACCCAGGGGGCAGTTCTTTTCTGTGGGTTCAGTGGCTGAGCCAGCAGCTCCATCTCCATCATGGCTCTTCTGTGGAGCTGTGCTGCCTGCTTTCCCTTGCTCCTCCTCAGCCACCTGGCTGCTGATGCTGCCCATCTGGAGTGTGTCCTGCTGAGGTGCCGTCAAGGCGTGATCCTTCTCTCCCTCTGTAGCCTGACTGCTGTTCCCGTCCTGCGGAGTGTCCTGCATAGCTGGGCAGGAGAGAGCAGCGCCCTCTTCCACGACGCTGTCAGATTTCTGGATGGCCTCCTGTCGAACAAGACAGGGGTGATGATCCTTCTCCTCACCTGGGCGCTCCCTGTTGCCATTCTGGACTAGATCCTGCGGAGGTAACCAGGCCTTGGCATCTTGCTCATGAATGACTTGGCTATTGTTACCATTCTGATTGTGTTCAGCTCCTCCATCACCTCCATTCACATGTACGGTGGCTGGCAGGGCCTTGGGTTGTGTGTGTGCGTCTGGAATGTTCTGTGTCAATGTGTCAGATGAGAGGCCTGGATGGGTCACTCGGTCCTTCTCCTCGCGTCTCTCATGCAGGGGCTCTGGGGCGGGGGCGGGGTCAGAGGACGCCACTGGACTTCCTGCGCTTCTGTGGGGTGACCCAGGAGTGCCTGCGGAGGCCTCTGGTGGAGACTGTGGGCAGAGAGGATGCTGAGGAGGTCCTTCCTCGTCTTTTTCTGCACTTAAAGCTGGAAATGTAAAGGCAGAGATGTTTGGGTCACCATAGTGGAAAGCATCCCACTGTATAGCGCTCGAATGAGAAGCAGTTATGGAATGATGAAATTCAGACATTTTTGCCACATAATACATGAATACATTAAGAAAGGTTTAGTAGTCAGTGACAGATATTATGTTAGGAATCATGACTTCATTCATCATTATTTTGTATTGTGAGACTTTTGCAATGCATCCATAAAAGCACATCAACAGAGATGTTATGGCAAAGAAAACAGCACAGCTCAGAGAAATGATGACATGCACTAGAGAAGAGTGGAAAGCTCTGTGGAGGAGTATTCCCAGGTAGAGCCTGGAGAGCATCTGGGCCTGACTCATGCCAGATCAGAGCCAGTATCATCTAAGACCAATCTCTTGGCCACAGCTTCATGCACATTTGAAATGTACAGCTGCAGCAGCATCATCACTGCAGAGTAACTAGCATTGGTGATAAAAACTCAGAGAGACACAAAAAAGAGGATGAGAGTGATACAGCGAAGCCTTGGTTACTGTTGCCATGGAGCCATGCACACAGCGGAGGCGGTGGGTCGGGTGGCACGGCGTTTAACCATGCTGTCCTTACCAGGCTGCTCGTTATCCCTATTTGTTTCGCTAGAGGAAGCACTGTCTGTTTCGCACCTGGGACGAGTCTTCCTCAACTGGAAGCCTTTGCGGATATCTGCGAGGAGGTGGTCAATAATACAGCCATCATCCTGCGGCACAACGCCTCTGCGGACTGCAAACACAAGCAAAACCAAACACTCAGGTAAAGAACTGCAGTACAGTGTATTTCACATCTAGAAACATCCAATCATTTTTGTATGTGATGCATTTTTTGTATGGATTTTCCTTCTAAACTTAGGCAATTGTAAATATGTATACACATAAAATACAAACCCAACAACAACCGCAACCACATTAAAAACAACAAGCAGTAACATAACACTGGCAGGCTGATTGATGTGCAGGTGTAACTCACTGATCTTCCCATTCTCCCCCTTTTGTCTCTTGGACTCCTCCTCGGCGAGCTGCTTCTTGCGCTTCTCTGCTTTGGCAGCCTGCTCCTTCCAGGTCTTATTCTCCTGAGAGCGCAGAGCAAGGTGGGAATCACTGCCAGGTAAATGAAGAGCACTGCTGCAGCTGCTAACAGTCCCTCAAGGACTAAGTAAATGAAGCGAATCGTCCGCATTGGTAAACAACAGATTCAGCAGAACCACGCAGTTTGATAATTCACTCAAGAGGGGAGCTATGATACTGCACTTGCTCCAACACTGCTGTAACAGGCATGCAGTGCACTAGGACATACAGTTTGACTAGCAATACTGACCTTACAATGTTTCATTGATTCCATTTCGTTTATAATATAGACAAAAGATTAACAGGAGGAATGGCCCCCACGGTGTTTTTATTCCACGACTTCTCCATGACACGTGAATTTTCATAGCTACTATAGAGCTATATAATGTACTGTATAAATATATTGACCAAAGAGTAGCCGCATAGCTAGTCTGGTTATCACCATACTAAGCTCAATCTTTTAAGATAAGGGAGTATCCGTATGCTTGGATAGTCCTTCAACCAATCAGACCAACAATCCAGTGCATCTATTGGATGAGCTAGTTTGTGATTGAACCCAAAGGACAGGAAGTGGGGGAGATAGATGTGCAGGTTTCTAGCCTGAGCTGCTGGGCCAAATCCAAATTCGCCGGGAGGTCAGGCAGGGTTCACCCAGCCTAGCTGCATAGCCAGATATACACCAATTCTGCGTGGCCATAATATATTGCACTAATGTATTTTGCCAAGAACATTTTAAACTGCTACAACATACAGTACAGCATCCCCTGATATTCCACAACTTTGCCCCACAATTCCAATATTTCAGAAATTCCATGAGATGTGGGAACCATATTCAAAGAATCTTTAGTAAGGATCCTCTGAAAGAAACTGAAAACTTACTTTTTTATATCCAGTTCAAAGCTGGGAAATCTTTTATTCATTGATCTGTCAGCTAGAGAAGCAGCTCACCTTTAAGGCCTTGATGAAAAGGCCCCTGAAGGTTTTGATGTTGTTGAGGAGCTCTTCCAGAGAGAGCTTGGATGGGTCTTCACACAGGTACAGAGCCAGGTCGGCCTTCTTCCTGTCGATTTCAGCAAAACGCTTCTCCAGGGCCTCGCATGCACTCAGATTGTCCTACAAAATAAGCATTATATAAGAATCACTTATTTTGACAACATACTAAACATCATACTCATTAACAAACAACCATTAGCAAACAACCATTAACAGCAAAACTGCTTAAATGTGTCTATATTATTAGCTTATCATATACTAAACACAACACATACAATAGCTCTTGTTGTGAATCCCAATGAACAATGAATAGACCTAAAGACAATACACTCTACCAGACAGTCAACACACTTTAAGACTGACAAACGGACACAAAAAACACAGCTCGATACCTTCATGACCTCCTGGAACTGATCCTTCACTTCGTCGGTTGAGGCGATCTTTTTTGCGGTCGTTGTCAGCCGCTTGAGCAGTGTACTTGCCTCTGCTTGAATGGTGTCCAGGTTCACTCTGAAAGGTTGAACGGATGTATGACACCAGAAAAATGCTGAGAAGGTTGCGGAGGTTGGACATCAAAGTGATCGTTTTTTTTTTCCCAAAATAAAAATGACAGTCTTTAGGCCTTACCCTGCTGCTTTCTCACAAGTCTCGATTTCATCAGCAAGGTTAAGCAGCTCGGGATGATTCAGCGCGGCCTCCTGAAATGGATGATCCATACATAATATGTACTTGGGGAAATCCTAATAATGGAGGATGTGCTGAATAGTAAAAAGGCACTTGGTTCACCTTAGAGCCAAGGCATATTATGGCTGAAACACTTTCACTATTGGCCAAGGGTGCTTTCTGCTATTCCCCACTGCCTTTTACATAATGACCTTTGTGAACCAATTATGAATTTAATTGAGTTTATTAAGCTGTTGCTCTCGGTACTAAAGATCTAGGTCAATCAAATAAGGCTGCAAATAAGCTGTCACAGGCAGGAACAAGGCTACAGTAAGCAAGTCACAGTAGATAAGTCACTCCCAGTGCAGTACCTCAAGGATGTGGTGAAGCAGGGTGATCCTACACTTGTTGGCTTTGGTCTCGGTGAGCTTAAGCAGAGAGCAGATCTTGAATCCCTCTGCATTGCCTGTGTGACTTCCCTGTATAAGGAGCAACATCTCACTTGTAACTTACAGGAAACATATCAGACCCTCATGATAATCCATGCCATGTATAAGATGTACCAAGAGTAGGACACTAGGACATGTGTTTTAAGAAATAGGTCACTGTTGCCCAAGGCACACAGAGAATTCAGGAAGGAAAACTGTTGATAAGATGCCAGTTAAGTAATTAAAGAAAAACACACTTACATAATTGAGGAAATTCCCGACATCCAAGATTAGCTTGCAGAATTTGGGCAGCAGAGTGCTTGTTCTAAGACCTAAGGGACAAGGAGGGATCAATGCATCAGCGTGTACGCACGCACGCACGCACGCACACGCACGCACACACACGCACGCACGCACGCACGCACACGAGTGGGTGGTAGCAGCATCAACAAGAGATGTAAGAGATGTCCCTTCACTTACTATTACAGGCCGCCTCAACCAGCACAGCTTTGGGATTTAGCATATCCAACACAGAGGCAGTCTCCTCACACAGCAACATGCACTCAATCCTTAACTGGTAACTGTGTGGGCAGGAAGGCGAGAAAGAACAAAACAGTGAAGAGGGGCAGAGACAGATAAACACAGAAAGGAAAACACAGAGAGAGAGAGAGAGAGAGAGAGAGAGAGAGAGAGAAAGAGAGAGAGAACATCAAGGAAACATAACCACAAGGAGATAAAATAGCTGAGTGATGATTTGACACACAATTCCCATGTCTTGTCCGTTTATTATAGAAACAGAGCATAAACAACACCACATAGCTCAGAGTAAGTCCTTCATATCCTGTGAGACTGTGTACAAATAAAGTTTATTAGTTACCACTGAACGGCCAGAAGCTGGAGATAAAATCGGTCCACATTAGCCAGTTTGTCGGTCTCCCCCTGGTAGGACTTCAAATTCTCAATCTAGAAATTAGAAAGCAACATTTCAATCATGATAACCCTACATAGAAATACATATGAGATCCGTGGAATGAATGCATTTATGTCTGATTCTGATTCAGCCTTACCTCATGCTTTTCTGGCAGCAGCTTCTGGAGCTGTTTTAGCACCTCCACATCAAACTTGGACCGGTCCCCATTTTGAATCAGGGCCACAAATTCTTCATTGGAACTGACAGAGGATATCAAAAGATGATGAAAAAGAAGAAAACCCTAACTACTCACGATGAGTTTTAACATGCCAAAACTATGAGTTTTTAACATTTAGCCAAAAACAAATTGAGGGGTAGGAATTCTTTGTTATAATTCTATTTCTATTCGGTTTAGTAGATTATGGAAAAAACGAAGCAAACAAAAGTATTCACAAGAGGTCCATGGGAGCTTCTTCTGCTTACCATCTGAACTGCTTTAAGAATATGTTCAAATTGAGATTTTTCTTCGCATCAATGAAGGAGATCTGAGAGATAAACACAAGGAGGATTATCATAGTTGACACTTTACACTCCAAACACAAACTAATCATCACACCGAACATAAATCTCCATGTTATCCAATCACAAGTACTGTATATATGGTGAAGAGGATGGCTAAGTAACCTCTTTGGGTTCTTTCTTGGTGGGGGCGGCCACCGTCTTGTCTTTGGTCTGGGCCACAGGCAGACAGAAGAGCTGCTCGATGCTGGAGTAGTCTGGCTCCCGAGGGGCTTCTGTCTGCACAGACGTCCACAAAGACTTGCCGTCTGAGAGTGACAAGCAGAGGAACAGAGATGTGCATCAGAGCATGAACTGAAGATGCATGCTGTATACAGAAGCCTCAGGCATGCTGTTGAACACCATGAAATATCACACTGCTACAGAAGAACCTGTGTTAATGTCCAGAAGTCACTCAATTCTCAACTCAAGTCTTGATGTAACTTCTGTACACGACTGTTGCAGTGAGACACAGTGATGATGCCAAAAATATTCCATAATAGCTCCTCTCCTAAATGAGTCATCGGTTGAGAAGTGCTTCAGTAATTCCTCCTCAAGTTTCTTCACAGAGTTATGTTAGTCTTACAGTTGAGCTTGATTCAGATGTTACCAAAAGATGCAGTTGTGGCCAAATTTGAATAAATTGTTCTTATATAAATATATAATATATTCTGCCAGTGAGATTTCAAGGTGTATTTTGTGAGTCAGTTAGATAAGCCACTGTTACATTTTTGGTGTCTCGGTTAGAAGCCAATGTTACACCTTACCAGTGACTGCTCTCGAGGTGAGCTTCTGCCAGTTGAACTTCTTCATCCTAAGGGTAGGACAGCGACTAGCCTTCATAGTCATTCCAGGTGCACATCCCAGAGACTGGCTGGTGTGGGCCACCACTAGGTCCCCCATGCCAGGGGGTGGAGGGGGGCCAGGGGGACCAGGCATCCCTGGCAAAGGAGGCGGAGGTGGGGGACCTCCACAGCCCATCCCTGGCAAAGGAGGTGGAGGTGGGGGACCACAATGCCCCATGCCAGGTAGAGGAGGTGGGGGAGGTGGTCCCATCCCTGGTAAGGGAGGTGGTGGAGGTGGCGGTGGACCTCCTGCTGGAGGGAGAAAAGGGGGTGGAGGTGGTGCCGGTGGGCCTCCCATGCTGGTGGGCAGAGGAGGTGGGGGTGGGGGTGGAGGTGGGGGTGGAGGTGGAGGTGGTGGTGGAGCAGAAGCAGGGGCTATTGGTGTGGATGAGCTGGGTGCAGATGGAGATGGAGGCCTTGGGCCAGTGGTGGGCTCCTTGCATGACAGTAGGTGCTCCCCGTCCACAGGTTCCGTCTGAACTGCTTTGTCCAGCCTCTTGGGAGGCGGGCCATCTACGGTGTGATGGCCAGTAGACTGCCTCTTAGAGAAGACCAGTCTCTGCATGATGTTCTCCCAAGAATTCATTTGAGCTGAGGTGCACAACACAAAAATAGGAATCATGTGCATCTGACAGAATTGAATCTAGACAAGCCAAACCAAACAGATGAAAAATAAATCTTCCCTCAAAAGGTGACGAAAGTCATTCATAGACCTGCAATCAAATCAGCTAGCCAGGGCGTAGGATGATTCAGTTAATGTGACTGAATTCAGCGTTCTACCTAAATATTGTGAGTGATGACTATTCAGTGTCAGAGCTGATAATCTTGAGCCATGATTGGATTACACGATTGGATTACATTTTAACCGTATTAAACTGTGGTAAATGATCCATAATGATTACCATTCATGTTACAGGATGAAATTATGGAATCTGCACTAGCTCAAAACAGCAAGTTGCCATTGTACTACATTATAATTGAACAGAAGGCTGAGGGAAGCAAGAGCCACAGCCGCAAAGCGAATCACTTCATCCCCGAGAAACTCACAATCTTGAGCCAGCATGACGGCACGGTTGGAGACGGCCTCCAGTGCCTGCCAGATGTCCACGCGGTCTGGGCCCAGCAGCAGCAGAGACTGCAGCACAGACAGCAGCTGCTGAGAGGAGGGAGAGCTACTAACCTGAAGAGGAGGAAGAGGAAGAGGAGGGAGAGAAGAGTGTGTGAGAGAGAGGAGATGAAAAGAGAGATAATTAATTGCGTAACACATTTATGAAGAAACGCTGTTATATAGGCAGGGCTTGGTGTGAGACAGAATTAAATGTTCAGATTGTCCACAGCGAATCCGCACACAGTTGTGTAAGTAGGAAGTAGGTTGGTAGTGTTAAAGGTAGGTATGTTTCAAACAGTTTATGCTCTCCTGCCAGAGACCAGAACTCACTTTGTTGAAAAGTGTGGTAAATACTTCTTGGTGCGAACTCATGTCTATGCCTCCATAGACTCTTTGCAGCTCCTCCTCGTCCTCTGCCATGGCCTCTTCAAACGATTCACACTGAATGATTAAGTCTTCATCCTCTTTTTCCCTGCCAAGATGGCAATACAAAACGTATTACAACATTGTGCCATACTCTATAAACAAAACACTAATAATAAAACGATGTCTTTGTTTTCATTTTGATGTAAGCCTATGCAAAGAACACGTTGAGCTGAGAGGATTGGAGACAAACATCCCCATCAGCCACGCAAAAACAAAATTCTTACCTCAGTTTGGGGAGAAGGTCGAGCAATTGAAGCCCTGTTAATAAACAATACAAGGACTCGTAAAAGACGGACACAAACGTCGTGTCAAACTTCTGTCTATATTCATTTACAAAATGTGCGTCAAGGTTTGTTGGTAAGCAAGCTTGTCTCCCTGCCCAAATCACAATTCTTAATAGGCATACCGAAAGCGCAGAGATGCATAGAAAACATTGAAAGTTTCCGCAAAAATATTTCGTCATCTGAAAACAGACTAGGCCTAGGCCTACAATATAATTGATTTTTCGTTTGTTTTTTTGTGTTTATTTTTTTTTTGTCGTGAGGTAAAAGCTTCAGTTTGCAAATAAGCTCAAACAAACATTGAAACGAAGGGGTTTCAACTTTTGTAGCGCGTAGGCCTACAATCATATAGGCTAGTTTTAAAAGGGCATGCAAGGACGTCTAGTGCGGGTGCTAAATGCACCTGAACTATTTTCCCAAATACGTTCTCCGAGAATCACGTTATATTAAGGAACTTTTTCTTTCTTTTTAAAGAAGTTTTTGTTTCTTTTCCACGTGACAAAATCTGTCGAAGGCCTGATGCAGCTTTAGGTTGTCGCAAATTAGGGGAATTGGTTTAATAAGGACTCCCACTGTATCAAAATAGAAGTTCATGGCTAGAATGTAATGTAGGTCAACAGGACCTGCCTACTTTTCACTGTTGACCTACTTCTTTTATTGTTGGCTTACTTTTTATGTTCAGGCATAATATGTGTGTTAAATATGTGAAATGTAAAATACCATAATATAAGAGAAAAGCAATCAATTTCCAATACTGGTCTAAGACTGTCGTCGGGGTTGTTTTCAAATGGAGGTGAAAGAATCATAATGACGTACATCTCAAAATATAGATTTCCCCATCTCTCACACGATGCTTTGTAAATCGAAGGGACAAAAATAAATTTCCTGAGGCACAGAGGTGCGAGTACTTGCTGAAACTTGCCGCTATAGGTGCTACACACAACCTACCTATGAATTCTTTACGCATTTTGTCCCTTAGACGCAGATCTTCTGTCCCAAAGATGACAGCATTAATGACGCTGAGCAGGGTAACCATATATGGCACATTGTCTGTGGAATGCAGCTCATTCATGATCACGCTGAAGCGATATTGTTGGGTCTTCACACCCTGCCAAAGAATATAAGCATTAATCAATACAGGCTTGATACTGTGCAATATACTGCTGATCGTGCTGACAAAACTTCTGTCCTCCTCATATAAAATTGCAAGAGATTATATTTAATATAAGACATCAGTACACTTGTATTTTGCAATACATTGGCAAAGAGAATATGTGATTTAAAAACATGATTGATCAAGAAGTTTTTTTCAGTTATCTGTCTTGAATACCAAGAATGGTCACCACTAACATAATAAGAGGTGCACATTTGTCCAATGATCTAATACATTCTTTATTTTCATTTCCTGTTAGGTCCAAATGCCTACTCGTTCAGTACACTTGCCTTATAGTGGTCCAAGGCATCCAGGGCCAGGCGGTACCCATCTATGGAGAACATACTGAGAGCGGCCAGCAGTTCAAACACCTGCTTCTTCACCATAGTGTTGGAGGTATCCAGAGCTGAAACAGACCATCACCACTGTCATCATCACTTTCTGTAGCTCCCATGGCTGTAGTAGGTCCTCTTGCTTCAAATCATCTCAGCTGTGTTTTGACTTTACGACCTGAACTGAATCGTGTGACTTCTCTGCCTCTGTGTGACTCAGCTAATGTTTTTTGGGATGCAACCTGAACTTTGAACTTTTATGGAGTGATAAGGGTAGAGGGGCAACAAAACCATTGAGCGACTCGAAAAACGTGATCACTTTCTCTCTCTCTCTTTCTCTCTCTCTCTCTCTCTCTCTCCCTCACACACACACACACACACACACACACACACAAACAAACACATGCACAGATGCATGTATTTGTTTATTTAGTTTCCACAGGATCTATTTAACAACTATTTTTGTCCAGTGAGGGACAATGGGGGAGCTTAAAGAAGCATGAGACAGCTCACCTTGAGACAGCTTGCGGATGTAGCCCTCATTCTCAATGATGAAGTGTATCCCTGTGGAGGAGTTCATGACAGCGCGCACACAGTTGACGCAGGTGAGCTGGAGGAGGGCGTCGGCGATGCGGGAGCAGCCTCGGCCCGACAGCCTGTCCAGGGCCTCCAGCAGCAGGTCCAAGCCACTCAGCTCTAGGAACTGGACCATCCAGGTGTGGTCGCTGCCCTCCAGACGCTTCTTCAGGCCCGAGTAGTTGACCACGGTGGGCACCTGCAGCAGGCGAATGCACAGCTCTGGGTCGGCACTCTCCAGGTTGCCCTCCTGAGACGACTCGGAGTCCTGCGAAGACCCCAGACGGCCCCGGACAGCCGCCCATTTCCTCTTGCCGCTCTCGGAACTCACTGACATGGTGATGATGATGGAAGGTCTGATTCTGCAGGGACACAAGAGACAAACTGTGAAATGGGCCAGGAACATGGCTAGTGTAGATGTTATTAAAGGTTAGAGTAGTTTCACAGCATGGGAGCTCCGTCTCCGACACTGTTGGTTAGTTTGTAAGGAGGTTGTGGAGGCGGCCCACCGAGGGGGAGCTTTGCTCTTTAGTATCTACAGTGCTACGTGCTCCGCTCTTGTCATGCGCTGGTGGAGATGGAGGCTCCTGTGTTGTGATCATAATGTATCTGCACTCCATTGCTCTTCCTTAGCGACCAGCTGTTTTTGTCTCGCTAGACTGAAATTGAATTTCACGGTCTGAAACTGAATTGTGAGAACTGCATGTGAAAGTGCAAAGAGCAAAATTCAGTGAGGATAATTTATGTGCCAGAGCAAATGAGTTCAATTTCAAAATAGTATTCAATTTCAAGTTAACTGGGATTAACTGGGATTCAGTTTCAATCTAATGAATTCAATTTCAGCATACAATCAAATTCAATTTCTCAATACAATTGCTCAAATTCGGCAATTCAAATGCAAATCCAAGATATTCAAATTTTGTTTAAGGGGACACAAGTTTTACCCCTATTGATATTCAACTCCTCAATATGTGAGGAATCTCAAGTGTCTGAATACAGAAATTACATCTTGAGACCTACATGCACTTCTGCAAATGATGGTCTTTATGACATGTATTTCACTATTCAACATTAAACAAGAGGCTAAATGAATGTTGTTTTTAATTGGGCGCAGTATGTTGCAATATTCAGAATAATATTAGCGTGGGTTAGGCCAGGCGAATCGCTCGCATTTGAATTGGCTCTGCAGGTCCATCTGGTCCATCTTAAAGGAACCAATGAAAACGGCCTATCTGGCACAAGACAAGCTTTATAACTGATGATGGACAGAAGAGTGTGATGAGCAGTGCGTTCAAAACTACTGATTGCTGCACTGATAATGGCCGCGTTTCCCAGATTTCTTAGAGCGTTCTTAGAGCGCTCCTAAGTTCTTAGCACTTAAGAGCTTCTTAACGAATCTGGGAAACCCGACCATTGTCGGTGTTAAAAGACACAGATATGTATTTTGTTTACGTTTGTTTACAAAGATGTATTTATTGCACCTCGAAGAAAGTTTAATGTACCATTCAGGTTCCATTTCACCTCTGATTACATCCCTTGAACCCCAGAACAATTTCAATTTCAACTGAGATTTGAGAATCAGCCTGGTGTCAGCCATGCTACAATAATGTAATAAAAGTTTGAGTAGTTCCTCCAGCTGATGCACAGTTATGGAAGTCATTAATGAACTCTACTGCCTTAACACCATTTTGGAATTACCATGATGAAAATCCAATGACTGAACTAGTGGATAGATAACCACTGAGTAAACTGTGTTTCACACAATGTCTGCCATAAATGGGGCCATATTAGTTCATTTCCACAAATCGTTCACTTAAAAGGAAGTAGTAACTCTGGACTCAATGCTATATTAAATTAAATTAATTTTCATTTGTTTGCATTGCATCATGTCATCTTATGAATTCCCGATAGCAAGAAGTTGACCCTCTAAAATCCTCACGAGCAGGACATTTCTCATGAGGAAGAACTAATGAACTCATATCAACTCTCCACTTGTCCTATGGAAGCACACAGTGGATAAACCAGCCTGCTATCACACAGCGGCACATTCAGGGGAAGTGACAACTCAACATAATTTGGTGAATGTGAGATAAGTCAGCAGTATTCCCCCCGACTGATGCTGCTGCCAAACATCCACCGGCCTAATCCAGTGTGAATAGGAGAGAGAAAGAGACCAAGAGCCACCCTGTCAGCTCATCTACAACATGGAAAACAAGACCAATTCTGCATCACAACAGATGGATCAAACAATGCAAAAGCATGATCACTGAAGCCTGGGACACTTGCCGTTTAGACTTGATATGCAATAGAGGTTTGCATGTGTGTGTGTGAGAGAAAGAGTTAAACAGTGTATTTGTCTGTGTTTATGTGTGCTTGGGTCATCAGGGTCACCAGTTTTATTGTAGGTAGCTAGGTTGTCTACTGTATGGGCAGTGGCATGCAATAAAACATTCTGAACTGTACCCTGGCCATTGTGTACACCAGCTACTGAAATGTTATTGCAAATAGAGTTCCCACCATATAAGGAGTTTTTGTTCCTGTGGGGTATTGCTACACACCCACCTATCAACCCACGGATAAACACAAATACACATGCAGCCTCTCAGTCTCTCTCTCTCTCTCTCTCTCTCTCTCTCTCTCACACACACACACACACACACACACATGATGGAGCATAAGTGCTTTTCTGTACAGCCATTTGAGAAACTGGATGTCTTTTCATCCAGGCCTCCACAGAAACCCCCCCTGTGGAACACCCCCTTCATCCAGTGGCCTCAGAAACACCCCGTCTGTAAATAGAAGCCACCAAAAATACACAGAATTATATATGAATATGTTTACCTTTACACAAAATGTCCAGCCATCAGAATCCCTGGAATGTCAACAGCTCCATTTTGCAAAAATGCACAAACATCTTTGACAAATAAACACACTGATTACAAGTGGGTTTTCTCTCTGGTGCAAAATCTAGAAAGCAAAGTGAAGATGTTGTGAGTGGGAACTGGTGAAGGACATCTGATACCAGAAGCAGGCATGGACAGTAGCAATGTCCACAAAAACAAACTCACAAATCAGAGTCCTGTTTCCTTTCCTTACTAAGGCCCATCAATTGATAAACAGGGAGCTCCCTTAATCCCGCTAACAAAAGGCTGTGTCTTACTCTATTGCCTGGAGGGATGCCAGTGCTTTCAGGAGTCAGGACCTCTCTTGTATTCTCACTTCTGCCAGCATGTGCTTGGTGCAAGCTGCAATCTGCAAGCTGCAAGCTGCTTGCTCGGCCACCAGGCCTTTCTCTTTAGGGGCTACATGTGACCACCTCCTTTGATTACTTAGTAGAAGAATGACAGGAATGTCTCTAGAACAGTGTGACTGAGCAACTCTTTTTGTCTCACTGAACAATAGTCTCTCAGCAGGGTTATCTGCAGGGGCTCCTATTAGAGGTATTTACCACAGATGTTTATCACTTGGATAGCTATGAGGGAACGAGCTAATTGATGGATTGTGCAATAGGCATATCTATAATGCAGAAACAGTGATGTGTGTAAAGTTATAGAGTATGCTTGAGACCTTTCTACAATTTCCAACACATCAGGGGCTTAACTGAGGAAGGAAAGACAGTTCCTGAACCAGGAAATGTGTCACCATAACAAGCATTGTTTCTGTTGCTTAAATCTCCTATTCTTGGAGAGCCTTGATAAGGCTAAGGGCTAAATTTATGGAATACAGTGAACCGTTCCTAACAAGGACGCAACGGTTCAGAAACTATCTACACTCTCTCCCTATCTGAAAAACCAACGCTTTTCTTTTCTGAGAAACCAAGCCAATAATAATGGTCTGGAGATGTGGTGAACCAACATGAAATTATGATAACAAAGATCTCCTACTTAGCAGTCATAGTTTGTTTGCTATTCCTGAACATTCCCAAAACTATCTTTAATATCCTGACCTCAATAAAAACACTCCCTTGCTTCCAAGTATTTGCCCTAGTCACAGTTTACCCTCTGCAGCAGGAGCATATTCTCAGGGGAAGCAGCCTATATTCAAACAAAAAATATAATAAATTGCTTAATGTTGGTATGGACCATCACAATTAACAGGACCGAAAAGCTGGGTAATTTCCTGGTGTTGTTCAGAGTGAAAATGTAAGCTGGTGTCCAAATATTGCTGAGGTGTTTGTGGAAATTCCCACAGCAAATGAACTTGCATTGGAATGTGTGATCTGCGATTTGGCACAGAATTAAAAGAAACAAAGGTTGTTCCAGGCCTCCTTTGATCCTGTTTGAGGGGCAGAAAGACATTTTCTTTTTCCGTTGACCATCATCGACCATGATCACAAGCACAGACACATTTGTAATGTTAAATCCATTACATCAGGCTATTGTATAAAATGCACCAGCAACACAGTGACTTTCTGTTTGCTGACACCACCACTCACTAAAATGGCATTTTCCCTGACCCTGCTTCAACAAGCTTCCTGCTCCATGCGCTTGCTGGATTACAACTACATCTTCACTTGCATTTCACCTCTCAAGTCAGTATATACTGGCTATCATTCTGTATGGCTATCAGTGCTTCATCAGGATAAATCCTGTCAATGCATGTGGTGATGACTAAAGCTTGTTGTGTCTTGTGATTTGCAATCATGATGTGCACAAAATGCTGAATAATCACAAAATAATCACATGTTTAAGCTTCTCCTTGTCTCGTGTGGCAACGGAGTTGTTGCATGTGGCTGGAGGGGTTGAGGCACGGGGGCGAAAAACAGTTTGCAATATTAAGAGGTGTTTTGAGTTCCATCCATGGCATTCCATATAACAACGGGCGTTCATTTTGCGAAAGGGGTCCCATCACCCCCACACTGCCCAGTGCACGCTCCTTCAGGCAGGGAAAAACTGATGCAGATCGGGTGGAAAATGTGCAGGTAGCTATGTCAATCTAAATTTGACGTGACCTAACATAGGCTTTAAGAACCTCTATCAGACGGGACGGACACACTGATTATTTGGAGATGCCCCTCTTTGCATATGAAGGACACACAATTGCCGCTTTTTCTCTCAGCCAGGGATAGGCGCTCAACAGAATAAAGAGGTTTGATCTTAATTTAGCTTACAGATATCTCCAGTTGCAACTCTACAACATTGATATTTAAAATGAAACGTGTCTATTCCAAAACTCGCTTTCCCATGCCTGTCCATTTCATTGATTTGTGCTTAGGCTAAACACCTGTCCGTGGTGCAGATATAACGGAAATCTGTGCCGTCTAAACATGGCGAGTTAACAGGACCACCACCGACAGCTCAATCACAGATGACCACCGCAGACTGCACACCGTTCCTCCAAAAATGACCGCTTATTTAACCTAAACGCATGCAAAAGAAAAGCAGCTGATGCAGCCTACTTGATCGATACGGTAAAGACTACTTTGCTTTTAGCCTACCTGCTGTTATGCCATGAGCGAGCGCTTCAAATATCCCGTTAAAGTGGGTTAATCAGTCCCAGTTGCCTGTAAGTCCGCTTCTTCCGTCACTTTTCTTTTAAGCGCTGAAATACAAACGCAGGCTACATCCCCACCGACACATCAGCTGAGTGTGATGGTACTAATCCCCGGGGTTCAAGCTCTAATAGACTACGATACGACGACGCTGTTGGAATAACCCTCCCTCTCTTGACTGGACACACAGGTCGCCCGTCTGCTATAGGAATCCCCACTTCAGATAAGGGAAGAGAAACTAAGGGCGAAACATCTTTTGCGTCATCATGGGCACCAAAATGGCCCGTTTATGTGTTTTATGTGCAGTGTTTTGGACAGGACAATTGCGCAAATCCCCGATGAATTTCACATAGACTCTCTCGAACTAGACTATGTCCAAATGAGTCATTTTCAAAACAATTCAGATGAATTGTGGATCACATCGAAGATGCAGTCTGTCTTTGTGACTTAACAAAGTCCAAAATATTTATTTTCCCGGCCCATGTTTGTCTCTTGCCATTTTTGACCACAGGCCACATCAAATAAGTTGTCTTGTCTCAATAACAAAACTTTAACAGACATACTGCAGGCCTACTTTAAGAATTGAAATTTAAAAAATTAACGTTCGAACACAGTAGCCTGCACACAAAATACAAACAATGACATAGGCCTATACACTGAAGCAATGTTTCAGAAATGGAAAAATTACTTTTTTCTCACCCTGAAAAATATAAGAGATATTAACCTTATAGGCCTTCTCCCTTGTGTCCTGCAGTAACAAACATTTTAAAAGCCATCTTGATATGGGTGACATGGTCAATGATGAAACATATCTGTTATTCGAGTATCTTTGGTAAACACTCACACAAAAAAACTTTGAACCAGATTTGAATGTTCAGGGAAAACACAATGTTGAATTCAGACAAATTAGGCCAATGAAAGTTATCTATTATTCGATTATCTTTGGTAAACACTCACACAAAAAACTTTGAACCAGATTTGAATGTTAAGAGAAAACACAATGCTGAATTCAGACAAATCGTATTAGGCCTATGAGATTAATGGAAACTGATCAATCAGTTAACTGGATTCTATAAGCTTTGTTCACTTGTGTTTAGGTCCTTGTTTAAAGGCTACATCACACAACATTGAAAGGTCACACCTCCAGGGTAATTACATGAGTTGTCCAAATCTAAAATTAATCAAAATTGAAGTTTTAGTCTGACTATGCTTAATCCCACTTTTTGGGGAATCATCTTATTTTCCATAAACTCCAGATTTAGATCAAACGCTAAAGGCTAACTGTGTCTGTATCATTGTGCTCCCTGGGAGGAGAAGCCTTATGTTTCCTCTTATGAAACTCTTGAGTAGACAGCAAACACTAATTTCCCAAAACATTGGCATGTTCCTTTAACGCCTTAATTAAAATAGCTAGACCTATTTCACTTCATAGGCCCAAAATCATTATTTTTTATTGGTTGATGACTACTTTTCAGTATAAGACTGTAAGCCTGCTGTGGGTAGGGTACACGCCCAGACTTGTTAGGTCTTACATCCTATTTGGATGCCTTTTGTTATCACCCCATGCCTGGCAGGAAGAGGGACAATAGCTTATCTTAAAAAATAATGACTGTGTAGTTTTTATGTGGATATCTTACATAGCCACACTTGCATGCAGGTCTAATTTGCAAAAGGACAACAGAGAACTTAATGTCAGTTTAGGCTATCACTCACCCACAAAACAGCCTATTTAAACAGATTTATTTACACAATTTATTCAGTGATTACAGATATTTTTTTTCATTCTCAGGTGAATATTTTAATCTGAGTTAACACTGACAACTTGGTGAGCCTAAGTATGAGATACAACCATAGGCATTAAAAGAAATAATAGGATATAACCTGCTTAACATCATAGACTAAAATAGGATAAAACAAAACTACAATTCCCGGCCTACATGTTACAGGAAGTGACGCGACTTCTTCCGAGTTGAAAGGTCAAAACCAAAACGCTCCAAACGCTCAAATATTTACTGTATATTAACTTTTTTACGTTATTAGTCATGGCAGCAACTAAAGAACTTTTGCAAATGGACCTGTATGGCCTACTTGAAGTCGACGAGACAGCGTCCTCGAAAGACGTGAGTGATTTTGACTTCATTATGTCCAAGTTGGAGTTACACTTCAACGTAATATTGACGTTTTAGCTATGTTAGCTGCTTGCATCTGTCATTGATGCAGAGACCTATGGCAGAGACAGAGATCAGAGATATTGTATGATCCTTTTTCGGTCATCAGGAAAGCGATGAGTTGTCTTCAGAAACGTGGTGGTTCAGTGCTCAGTCAGTCAGAGAGCTTGATGGCACCACCTCTGCCACTCATTCATAAGCTACTGTTTCTGAATTAATGTTAACCTATGGCTCTGATGTTAACTATTCTCTGAGGTTAACGCTATTGTGACAAATACGAAGTAATAAACTGCTCTTTATAAATCAGTTTAAGTTGACTTTGAGGATGAAATTAGCCTGTTCAAAAAACAGAAACAGTTATCCTTCCATTTTTGTGTTGCCATTCACCATAAGTTTTTTTTCAAGACAAACAGCCACAGTGACTGTTGTGACTCACTCACAGTCACACCAGGCACAACTTAGGAGCACCCTTGGTATTTTATCCGATATCACTTGAATAAATGGGATTACATGCTTTGCTCCTCACTGACTGGTCTGGTATTCATGGGTTGGTTGATTTTATAAATTTTTTGGTGAATAAGCCTGTAGCCTACTTAATAATTCTGAGTCAATAAGCAGCCCTAGGCTAGCCTATACTTTGTTTAAGGAACATCAAACTTATTGTTTTGCCTTGGGCTTTGTGACTGTCATAGCAAGAAAAAAGTGGATTCTTTGTCAGTGTCAGTTGTGCCAAATAAAATAGCCTTCTTCCCACCACCTACTACCACTGTATGTTTCATCTGGAATGGTCGGCCTTTAATTTTATGCACATATCAGCGCTTCTTTCAGAGTAATTGGATGTCATACCTGTACCTCAGACGGGACAAAATATCAGGCAGGATTTTAACCGATGCAAGGAGCTTTAAGTGGTGCGCCATAGATGGACACAAGATGGCAGTATTGTCCCAGTGTGAAAATACATTTTTCAAAATCAGCAAGTGCATGCATCCCTAAGAAGCCACTTAGGTTGTAAAATATTTTCATGGAGTGCTAAAGGAATTTGAAGTTTATGTTAGCCACTTGCCACAATAGTGTGATCAGTTAAGTGTATCCTATAGACATTGTGAGGTGAATTCCCATACCTCACGGTTATATGGTTTTTGGGATCCCGCTTGTTGGCAGTGAGAAGAAATATAATCCAACAGGAAAAAATACATGTAAAAAGATAATGCACATGACACCTCAAGACAAAGGGAAAGCATTGTTATGAAACTGAACGTAGCAAAATCATCATTATTTCGATTATGTTATTTTCATAATTGTTGGAAGTCATAATCACGATTATTTGATTAATTTGATTAAATGCACAGCCCTACTGGTGGAGCTTTGCAAGGTTCGATTGCCGAGACCACTGTTGTGAGTGTGGACGTTGGATAAGAGTGTATGGTCAATCAGTCAGCCTGCAAAATATCTGTCAGTGTGTAGGCTACCAGTAGCACCGTCTAGTCCCACAAGATTTGGGGATTTTATTGCACTTTTTGGTATCATTAAGTCCCTCATAATAAACGTCAGATCAGCCAGGTTAGCAAGTACTCTTCTTATTGATGTTAAAATCATCGATGTTTGGGCAATAGTATGACACGGGTTTTGCACACATTACTTGCACACCTTATTTTTCAAGTACCTAGTATAGAATGAGGTTTTAAATCCATTTAAACCACTTACGTTAGAAAGGTACAATTCTGAAAGTAACACTATCACCTAGTTTGGCATAATCATTAGAACTTTGTAATAGTGGAACTAGAAAGCTGAAAAGAAAACATTGTAATTACATTTCTAGATTTGTCACTACTAATCCACATTGGAATACCCCACTGTAATGAGAGAGTGAAACAAAGAGGATGTCACACACTTTGAAAGTGTTTGTCGTAATTAGTGTCTTCTTGCAATTGTTTACATCTCAGCTATCGAGTCCTCTGTTAGTTGATAATGTCATGTGGCTTGCATGAGCAGACAGCCAAAGTTTGTCCCAAACATTATGTACCAAATGCAGCAAGTATGAATACAAATGATGTGCAGAGAAACCACAGGATGGTTTTCCCAGAGGAAAAGATGAAGAAGATACCCCCCCCCCATACTCCACCCGTGCTCAAAGCTGCTGCATGTTGGGCTCATTGAGGGGGGAAAGTGGTCGGAAATGGACACGGTTCCTTAATCTATTCATTCCCAACCAGCCACTCTCCCTCCAACTTTCCTACTTGGAATTCACGGGTTGGAATGGCACGAAGCCGACCACGACAGCCAAAATTGAAAGTGGGGTGGCAGAGAAGGAGTGGGTGGTGGGGGAGTTAATTTCTTAAATGGCTCTCAAAATCCCCTGAGCACTGCCATGAAAGAGCATGCTGAGGAAAATGGTGGATTAGCCAGGGTTGTCGGGTGAGACTGCCAACCGGTGTGAGGTCTAGCGATGGTCACAGACGATGGCTAGTTTAGTGGCGTAGCTCACCACACCACTGGCCTAATGTGAGTTCCAAGTGACACGGAAGGGAAGGTCAGAAGCGACCAAACTGTCACCCGGCCTTGGTGTTCCAGACAAATGTCAACACATTAACACCCTAAGCTTATTTGCTCGCGATGGTTGTAAGCCACTTGGCTTTCTTGTCCATTCGGTTTTTCTTTTTTCTCCTTCCTTTTTCCTTCCCCTCTGGCAGTTAGAGAAAGCGTAAGAGCACTGCTAGTAATTTGTCGTCTGTTGGAAAGCCTTCTCCTAAGAATATGCTAATCCAACTGAGAGCTGCACTCAGAACACTGCTGGGCGGTCTCCCTCATTTGGTTCAGGTTTGCTGGTGATGCTGAGCCCATGCTGTCGGTTTGGAAGGCATCTCAGCTTTGGGTTGAGAGCAGAAGTCACACTGGGAAGTGGTGTCTGGCAGTGAGTGATCACATCAGAGAACACTCAAATGCGGGCAATTGCACATTTTTTTCAAATTAGTTGTGTCTTTAATTTATATGGAGTTCCCCTGTTTATGTGGCTTTTTGCAGGATAAAACTTGCAAACAATCTAATCAGCATAACTTTGCCAGCTCAGTGGTCTGCTGGACATAGTCAACCATGACGCTGTATAGCCGGAGCGGGTGCTTTCTCATTTGGGTCTGGATTCCTCTATCTGGTAAAGATGGATGGAAGGATTGAATTAAGCAGAGGCATGTCCAGACATATCCACATCCTACCCTCCATCTCTCCACCCCTTGGAACCTCTCTCTTTAAATGCAAATTTGCATCTCTGAATAGACCCTTTTCATCATCTGGTAGCATTAGCTGAGGTAAGTGTGTGTGTGCACGCTAAAGTGCTGCTGAATAAGTGGAGGTGGGCGGAGTGTTGGGGGCAAAAGTCATGTAGTGACTAGACATGTCATGCACCTGTCTATCTGTCTGTCTGCTTGTCTCTCTGGCTTGCTGCTTTGCTTCGTTTCTCCTCTGTCTGCACTGCAGCACTCCTCTGGTTCCTACAATATTCTCTCTGAGATTCTCTCTCATTCTCTGTCTTCCCTTGTCACTATGTTCTTCCCCTTCCTGTCCATCACTCTTTCTCCCTCTTCATTCCTTGTGTTCCCTCTGTGTTCTTGTTCTCTTCTCTTCTCTCCTTCTCTCTCCCTCCTCCCCTCTGCTCTGTGTCCCTGGCTGTGGTCTGTGGTGCGTGTTTCCTCTGTGTTCTGATAAAGTCTGTGTCTGGTGGCAGATTGGGCTCGTTTGGCCCCTCAGACGCCCCGGCAGCCAATCAGCCACCCATGTGGCCCTCGCTGCGGTGGGCCCACCAACAGCACCGGGAGGTGCCCACGCTAAACAGCCTAATGAGCTAAAGATGTGTGTGTGTGTGTGTGTGTGTGTGTGTGTGTGTGTGTGTGTGTGTGTGTGTGTGTGTGTGTGTGTGTGTGTGTGTGTGTGTGTGTGTGTGTGTGTGTGTGTGTGTGTGTGTGTGTGTGTGTGTGTGTGTGTGAGTGTGAATGTGTGAGTGTGAATGTGTGTGAGTGTGTGTGTGTGTGTGTGTGTGTGAGAATGTGTGTGAATGTGCGTGTGTGCGCGTGTGTGTGAGAATGGGAAAGAATGGGAGAAGAGAGTGAATGTGTCTGTGTGGATGCATATATATGTGTGCTTCTGTGTGGGTCTCTTCTCTCTCTCCCTCCCTGTGTGTGTGTGTTTGTATTTGTCAGTGTGGTTTGTGCATGAGAATATCAGCGTGCATAATATACGTGTATGTGCGTGTGAGCGCATGGTTGGGTGTGGGTGCCTCAGGCTATTCCAGTCTGGATGATGAGGGTGGCATACTGGGCACAGATTGCATTTCACCTGGCCAGGCGTGTGCGCAGCGGCTTTGACCTTGCTTGGCTCGGTTGGGCATGCCATGGACTACCCTGGTTTGTTTGTCTCACGGGTGGGCGGCTTTGGCATTGTAAACATTATGGCCAGATAGCTTGCCATGAAATGCACACAGTGCGCCCCTCGAGGCCTGTTATGAGGGCAGCCGTGATGGAGATGCATTTCTCTGTGGCGTCCCCAGGGCCACGAATGCATACGAGTGATTTTTTCCATTCAGCAGGTGGCAAAGGAGAAATTAATAGCACAGCCATTTCCCAAGCACAGCCTTTGAGTAGGCATTGAGTAATGCACGCCAGATATATAAAACCCACCAAATCATTCAGAAAGCAAAGTGAGCAAATTGGTAAACAAGGTAAATGGTAAATAATGAAATAAGCCTCAGTTGAAGTAATAACGCTTAACACACTGATGGAAGTAATTAGGCCTCCTGGTGAGAGTGTGGGTAGCCTGCTAGAAGCCTGCGTGTGAGTATGTTGATTGATATCGCTTAGCAGCTAGAATGCATGAAACTCTGTCAGATTTTAGTCATTGTGGCTATTGAACCTCTTGGACTTTTTGACATCTTGAACTACTGGTGAGAAGATTGTATGCACACTGACATTACTGCAACTTTCACAATACTCCATCACCAGGCTACATCTGTTGTGGTGACGTGGTAACTTTTAAGCCTGTTTTTGAAAATAAATGTTCTATAAAATGATAGGCTATGCCATTTGGGCTATGTAACTTGGTTAGCACTACTTATTTGTCTCATATAGACAGACCACATACACTCTTAATTACTCACAGTTGCAGTCATGCAGAGGTACAGATAACGACTGAGACTGAGAGAGAAATGGACACAAGGATTTCTCTCATATATTCGCGCAACAGCCGTGGTGTACTGGTTAGTGCATCGGGCTTGTAACCGGAGGGTTGCCGGTTCGATCCCCGACCAGTCCACCACGGCTGAAGTGCCCTTGAGCAAGGCACCTAACCCCTCACTGCTCCCCGAGCGCCGCTGGTTGGGCAGGCAGCTCACTGCTCTGGGTTGTGTGATTCACCTCACTGTGTGTTCACTGTGTGCTGTGTGTTCACTAATTCGGTTAAATTGGGTTAAATGCAGAGAACTGAATTTCCCTCACGGGATCAAAAAAGTATATATTATATTCTATTCTATTCTATTCTATTGCAACAAGTATTTGTATCCCCCTTGGGAGTGTCTGACTATTTATCTGTCTGTCTGTCTGTCTGTCTATCTGTCTGTCTGTCTGTCTGTCTGTCTATCTATCGGTCTGTCTGTCAATTTTTAGATGGAATTTCTCTCTCTTCTTCCTTTTCCATTCATTCATCAGTTTATTCATCCATGCATGCTGTCCATCTGTCTGAAACACAGATGTTTGACATCAACGCCTCTCGCGTGGAGTTGCATTCCCGGCTATAATGCAAGAAATTGTGTCAGTGTTTATCTGTGTCTGAGGTGGGGAACCAAGGGTCAAGGTTGTTTGGCCAGATGCCCACACACACACACACACACACACACAGAGTGTAGGCATTCCCCGAGTGCTGAAGTGATCCTTTAACCTGAGGATCTCAGCTATTATGTAACAGTCAGGATGTTGAGTCTGTCTGTGTGAGTGTACGTGTGTCTGCAACTAGATTTGAGAATCCTAAAATGGAAATCAGGATGAGAAATGAACAGTGGAGAATATGAGAGGTCAGCACATTCTCTCTCTTTCTCTCTCTCTCTCTCTCTTTCTCTTTCTATATATACTGTATATTGTGTGTGTCTCTGTCTCTCTCTCTCTCTCTCTCTCTCTCTTTTGTCAGTGAGTCCATGTTTGTGTGTGTGTGTCTGTGTCTGTGTCTGTGTCTGTGTCTGTGTCTGTGTCTGTGTGTGTGTGTATGTGTGCGTGCAGGCATTTCTCTGTATTTGTGCTGTGTGTATGTTTGGCTGTATGTTTCTCTGTGTGTGTGTGTGTGTGTGTGTGTGTGTGTGTGTGTGTGTGTGTGTGTGTGTGTGTGTGTGTGTGTGTGTGTGTGTCTGGCCTGGTGCCACGTGCGTGCGTGTCAGTGTGGCCTCCCGAGGCCCTCGGTGGTGCCAGGCAGCCTGGCTGAGGGAGCGCTGCAGCCCCCTAATGATGTTTAGCTTGGGAAAGGCCCGCAGCTGAACCATAGCCCAGCCATTATTAGGGTACGGCCGCACGTGCTCCCTCTGCTGCCAGATTCAGCCCTCTCCCCCCCTCCTCCTCCTCTTCTCCCTCCTCCCCCTCTCCCCCCTCTCCCCCTTCCTTTTCCTCTCCTTGATGGATCTGGGAGCCAGTAAACCCTCACTTTCAACCCCCAGCAGTGGCTAGGCTGGCAGGACATCCTTTAGAGAGTCGCTGGCCATTGGTTATGCAATGCGTCTCAGAGTACTATTTGTCTTACAGGAGAGTGTGTTCCTCTGGGTTTCTTTGAAACCTTCCTTTACCAGTGCTCGTTCCTGTAAGCAGCTGTTCACTCTGATTGTAGTCTGCTGAAGTCACTTGGCGTATAACGAGTAAATCAGAAGTTCTTAATGCTCAACACCTTCTGCAGTGTAAATCTGTCCCTGCTCTAAATGGATCTTATTGGCATGAGGTGTAGCTCTAACACTTTTGATGAGGCCAAATCAGCTGTGATTCAGTAGCTAGGGAAGATTAGGGAAGAAGAGGCGCATAGACGCACAAATATGAATACCAATTCAGACACACACACACACACACACACACACACACACACACACACACAGAGGGATGCTGGCTTTTCTGCAGGGTAGTAGGCAGGGGTCATAATGAAAACCACGCTGTCATTAACTCCCAGTGCAGGACCAGAGAATGTGCGGTTCACATTCCGGAAGAATAGCACAGGATAAAAACTGGTAAACAAAAATAATCCCCCTTTTCTTTCACCGAAAAATTTGGAAGAATACCATACAGTAAATTTAATGAAGTTTGGTTTCTGAAATAAGGTCTCGGTACAAGGCAGCTATTATCTAATACAGAAAGAGGCACAAAACTGAACTGAGTCTACTATGTCTCTAAGTGGTTTTCTCAACACAATCAAGTTTGCGCGGCTCCTAAGTAATTCTCTTAGGTGACACAGAGAAGCTTGCTGAACCATCCTGTCCTCCTGACCCCTCCATATGGTCAGCTTGTGGTGGGCTTGTTCCTGCCCTATTGTTCCATTTGGCATGTAAAGCGTGTGTGTGTGTGTTTTATAAGGGGGAGAGGGAGCATCATTTGTACTTATTCCTGCTCCTCGTTTTACCCCCGAACATTCCCCTGCTGAAAAAACCAGCCTGACCAGCTAAAGGTGGTTTGCTGGTTGACCAGCTTGTTAACCAGCTTGTTTGACCACCCTTTGATGGTTAACCAGCTAGACCAGCAAAACTCTCGCGAAAACACACCTTCAGCTGGTTTACCCAGCTTATGATGGTAATTCAGCTGGTTTTGATTGTCGTACCACCTTAAGCTGGTCATTTTAGTTGGTGTTGCTGGTCTACATTGCTGGTTTTTACTGGCCACGCCAGCTTATGTTGGTCATTCTAGAAAACCAGCTTGACCATCTTTGTCAAGCTGGACAGGCTGGTCACCAGCATGACCATCTTAAACCAGCTGTATCCCAAACGACAGGCTGGTCACACCAGCACAACCAGCTTCCTCAGATGGTCACGCCAGCATGTCTAGCTGGTGGCCTAACCAGCTACACCAGCAAGACCAGCAATAAGAACTGTGTTTTGGGCAAAGACCAGCTAAAACCAGCTAAAACCAGCTACCAGCCTAAGCTGGTTTCTTGCTGGTTTTTTCAGCAGGGTCCTGTGTTGTTATGGCGTGGGCCAAGAAAGACATGGAGCACAATGGAGGTTTTGAAATGATATCGCTGTTTGCGCCGTTTGCCAAGAAGCACACACAGTGACCCGGCGTGCTGGCGTAACACACGGACCCCCTGGCAGAGGCGATGACACCATAAGAGACGGCCTTGACGAGCCGCGGTGGAAAAGAATTCGAGGCGGGGACCTCTAGCGAGTGGCCCCGTCACTGAGGCCGATGGCCTGCTGCTTTATGATGCTGCATGAAGGCACACACACACACACACACACATGGATGTGGAGGGGGACGCCACTCGATCTCCGCCATGGTTATGGAGGAAGTGGGCTTAATCATTCATTACCGTCGGCCTAATGGGCTTTGTGAACCCAGTGATCTATGTGCCATTGAGAGGTCAGCCTGAGCACAGAGCAGCCACACCAGGCCACCAGCTCAGCTCCCCTTCAGCTGTGACCAGACGAGGGCGACTGAGGCCATCCAAAGTCAAATCTCAAATTCTCATTTTAGTGGTCACGTACTGTACACACCCCTACAATGTAACATGCAGTGAACTGCTGAATGGGACTGTCCGTGACATAAGGGGAGAACCTGAGAGCCTCGGTAATGCTTGAGTGCTTCATTGGTCTGGTGAAATAAGTAATCCTTGCAGTGTTTAGATTGCTGAAGCATGTGTTTGTTGCCAGACTGTGTAACAGTGCGTTTCACTGGGTCTTTAGTGAAGTGCTCAGAGATGTTGTTTATAAGAGTTGGGCTGTATGCGGTGGCTGCTATTTACCTTGAAAGGGACATATAAACAAATGCATCTTTTTCGGTCCACTTGAAGAATGGGTTTGAAACCTTACCATACAGTTAAAACCCTATTTGTTTGGTTATCTTATAAATACATGCGTCCTCATGCTTGTCATTAATAATGGTGCACCCACATGTAAGTTTAATGGTCCTCCCCCCCCCTCCCCCTTTATGCTCTCTCTCTCTCTCTCTCTCCTCTCCTCTACCTTACTCAACAGATCAAGAAAGCGTACAGACAAAAAGCTCTAAAGTGCCATCCAGACAAGAACCCTAACAACCCTAAAGCAGGTGAGTACTGGACCTCCTATCATGTAGCTGTACAATGTTCTACCTCTACATTTATCTGTTGCATAGATGTGTACATTACTTTCCATCAAGAGTATGATCTTGGAACCCATGGCTTGGCTAACTCCTTGTGTCTGACAGTCTGAGTTGTGCTCACAGCTGATGATGAGGGTACAGTAGCTGTTTTAGAGGGTCATGCAGGTTATCATATTTGCTCATTCACTGTCCTTTAGGCGTCACCTCTCCTCATCCCACTAATGTGCTAAGCCAGATCAGGGTTCATTCTGGAGTAGTTCTGGGTCTGCTCTGTGTCGGATCTTGTTGGGATCTTGACCTGACCCTGGTGGAGCATGGGTGTAGGTGGTCCTACGCAGACAACTCTCATCCTTGGACCCATGTGTGTCCCAGCGCTCTGGGCCAACGTGCCTTCTCCTTTACCAGGGAAGCCAGCCCAGGCTCAGCACCACCATCCTCATCATCATGATCAGTCTAATGCTAGTCACTAGAGCATCAGCAGGACATCAGTGTCCCTACGGCCGTGTCCCTATGGCCGTGTCCCTACGGCCGTGTCCCCATGTCCGTGTCCCTATGGCAGTGTCGAGTGTCCCTATGGCCGTGTCTCTATGGCAGTGTCCCTGGCGATGCCTGCTGCTTTCTGCTCCTCCAGCTCTGGCCCCATCAGTCTGGCAGCCATCAGCCTCCCCCCTGCAGCCTCTGGCCCTGCTGCTCAGTGGTCCAGACAGACAGACAGACAGACAGACAGCGTGACAGGGACTAACTCATACCAAACCTCGCTGTGGCTTCCTCTTCTCCTCCATGTAGCCCTCCTCCCCCAAAGCATGTATTTAATCAGCCCTAGAAGTGCAGCGCAGCAGCAGGCACATCCAGAAGGACACCACGGGAACAAAGAAGTGCGTACCTTGGAGGAGGAGCTGTTGGATGGCATGTTTTGGACTGGGGTTTGTTCTGTGGTCGCTGGATGCTGCACACGCATCCTGATTAAGTCAGCTAGGGGGAGGGAGGGAGGAGGAGGAGGAGGAGGAGGAGGAGGGCGAAGAAGAGAAGAAAAGGGGGAAACGAGGGATAATCGGGGACTGAGTGGAATAAAACGGCTCCGTTTCCCAGAAATGAAAACAGAGCCGGGGTAAGGACCACGCGTGCTAGCTCGTATATGCACACACACACACACACACACACACACACACACACACACACACACACACACACACACACACACACACACGCATGCACACGCATGCACACAAACATGCATGCACACATGTATGGCTGTTCTGCTGCTCACACGAAACGAGTAGAAAACCCTCTCCTCTGAACGAAAGGAGTGGAGGGGGGTAAGTGTGTGTGTGTGTGTGTGTGTGTTTGTGGTGGTGGTGGTGTGTTTTGAAGGAGGGTCACATTACACGAGAGACACCCCCTTGCGTGCGTACACCTCGTGCAGTCACACACACACACACACACACACACACACACACGCACTCACACGCACATGACGCCCCCCCACCCCAGTGAGCCCCCAGTAGACGGCCCTGTGCACTGGACCCCTCCTGCTGCCCTCACAAGCCCATTAGAAGAGCGCCAGTACCTGCAACCCAACACCGGCCACTCCACAGGGGGCCTGGGCCTCTCTCTCTCTGTCTCTCCCTCTCTCCCTCTCTCTCCCTCCCTTTCTCTTTCCTCTCTCTCTGTATCTCCCTCTCTCTCTCTCTCTCTGTCTCACTCACACTTTGGTTCTCTCTTTCGTTCCCTCATTCCCCCTCTCTCTCTCTCTCTCTCTCTCTCTCTCTCTCTCTGTGTCCTCTCCTGGGGGGGAAGTGGAGCTGGGCTGCAGAGTGAGAGGCTGGTTCCCAGTGAG
Organism: Sardina pilchardus; assembly: GCF_963854185.1. Classification (NCBI taxonomy): domain Eukaryota; kingdom Metazoa; phylum Chordata; class Actinopteri; order Clupeiformes; family Clupeidae; genus Sardina; species Sardina pilchardus. Next base: position 329,872 of record NC_085013.1, read on the forward strand.
TGTGCCCACCAGAGAGAGCCTCAGCGCAGCGCCATGCTCCAGTCATTAAGGGCTCAACACCTGGCCAGGGCAGCGGTTGGTGTGAGGCTGGGACTGGGTGGCAGTGTTGGTGTGCGTTTATGTGTGTGTCTGTGTGTGTGTGACTTTGCGTGTGTGAGTGTTTTGGTGAAGGAGGCATTGCGTGGTAGCCATGATTGCTCTGCTAGCCGTGTGTGTGTGTTGGGGGTGGGGGTATGTGTATGTGTAGATGTGTTCAAGGCCCCAGCTTTACGTGGGAAAAGCGTGAGTGTGTGGGGGGGTGCTGTTGGAGGAAGCGGCTTTCGTGAGTCTGTAGGCACCCACGGCTAATGCAGGACATGTGTCCGATAATTCCCCCCCACACGCACACACACAGACACACACACACACACACACACATGCAGACTTCCACATGTGCTAGCAGAGGTTCTAGTGCCAGATCTGCACGCTCCTGTCCTATACATAGACGATCACATGCATGCATAAACAGAAGCATGCACGCAACCTACACATTTACACACATGTTAAAACATGCACAAATATACTCATTACAACTCTTAAACATTTACACACATGTTAAAACATGCACAAATATACACATTACAAACTCTTAAACAGACAATCAAGTGTGCCACCCTCCATGACCCCCGTCACGTTACAGCCCCTGGCACTCTTTCATGATCAGGTTTCTTTTTTGTTTATCACTCTTTGGTTGGACCAGTCCATACTGTAGGTCTGACTTTTTTTCTCCTTCAGTAAACTCCAATTGACTTGCTGAAAAGCGCTCTTATACAAACCTGTTTCAGATTTGCTATCACCACCTCCGTCTCCCTCTGGCGTTCCCCTCCTATTGTCTCGGCCTTATTGTGTTTTGTTCCGTGGCTCTGTGTTGTAGAGGGTTAAATTCCCCGCTGACACGTCTCATCCCCAGTGAGATGGGTTTGTGTGCAGACCGAGGCAGCGGTTTCATGGGGCCTGAACGCGTCTCGCTACCGCAGCGCTCTGGTCAATGGTAGACAGGATTACTGCTCAGCCCTCCATAGCCAGAGTGTTCTGCTCATGTTTGTGTTGTTAGCGCCAGAGTTTTGCATGCAAGTATTGTATGTTGATGTGGGCTGCCTGCAGTTGGGATCTTAATGTAACATGCTCTTCTCCACTCCTCTTCTCTTCTCTTGTTGAAGTGGCAATTTCCCCTGAAACTATTGCCACGTGAGGTAGATGAAGGGTTCCGACACACAATCCAAGTTAAGCACGCACGGAGAGTTGAAGTAGAAGAGATGTTGTATTTATTCAAACAATCCGGTTGACTTTCTATTGTAGTAGCATGTGATAAGTTTGCGGTCTGAAAACTGTACCTTCCTGCCATCTAACCTACTGAGCATGTTGTGAGCAGCCTAATTAAAGCCACTTGATTCGCGCCACAGGCACGTCAAGGGGGGCGTGTCTACAGTCAGGTGACCGGTAACAGGTAAGCATGCAGGTAAGATCACTTAAAATCACAATTCTAAATGCAAATGTAAACTAATCATTGTTCTTACTTTACAGATGCTGTAAGTTAACCAAAACATAAATATGGCTCCTACATACTGGCCCCTAATTGTCAGTGCTAAAAGATGACAATTACCATACATAAAATATGGAGCCATACAATACATAAATCAAAACATGCAATCAAAACTGACGTCACAAATTCAAAATCAGTTTACAACCATATTAAAGTTTCTTTTTTTTTTTTTGTTTGTTTTTTCCCTTTTTTTCCCCTTTTAAACCCAAAGTTCATAGTGACGGTCCATTGAGACCTCAATCTCCCCAAAGTCCGTGTATGTGTGCAAAGGTGTCCAAACACAGTCCATTTACTCCTGAGAGTCCACGTGTCAGTGTGCTGCAAAGGTGTAAAGTCCATGTATGTGCATAGCATTGAGGGCAAGTGTGTGCTGTAGATATGAAAGTCCATGAATGCATGTATGGGCTGGTGTGTGAGCACGCACATCAAATCTGTAGGTTTGTCAGGATATGTGGATGCGTGCAGGGACAAGGGACATGGGGTATAGGCCTGGTAGAGCTAACCAGACCTTCAAGCTGATTCTTCGCCTTCCAAAAGCAAGCAGAGCTTGTTGATTGGCCTCTGGATGATGTTGGCCTTGGTTTTGACCAGGACACTCCTGACAAGACCCTCTGGCCCTGGCAGGGGTTTCACTACGCGGCCTAAAGGCCAGGAGTTTCTTGGCGCAGTTGAGTCAACAATGACTACTATGTCATTCTCTTTAAAGTTCCTTTTGGCATCAGTCCATTTTTGCCGTTGCTGCATCAAGGTGAGGTACTCAGCAGTCCATCGCTTCCAAAAGAGGTCCGCTAGGTATTGTACCTGTCTCCATCGTCTTCTGCTATACAAGTCCTTTCCATCAAAGAGACCAGGAGGCAGCAAAGGTTTGGTGTTCAACTGCAGCAGGTGATTAGGAGTTAGTGGTTCAAGGTCATTAGGGTCACTGGATACTGTTGTTATTGGTCTGTCGTTAAGGATGGATTCGACCTCACAAAGAGCTGTGTGCAGCATATCATCATCAAGTGTCTGTTGCTTTAACACGGACAGGAGTACCTTTTTCACCAACTTGATGAGTCTCTCCCACACACCTCCAAAGTGAGCTGCTGAGGGAGGATTAAACAGCCATTTGACATGCTGGATCATCAGAGCGTCATGGATTCTTTGATGGTCCAGCTGGTTTGTAGCAGTCTGCAATTCCTTCTGCGCACACATGAAATTAGTTCCACAGTCAGTTCTAATGGTGAGTACTGGCCCTCTCCTACAAAGGAAACGCCTGATAGCGTTGATGCAGGAGTCTGTGTTCAACATACTCACCACTTCCAGGTGAATGGCTCTGCTAGCCAGACAGGTGAAGATCACTCCCCATCTTTTCACAAGGGAACGACCTCTTTTTACCTCAATAGGTCCGAAGTAGTCGATGCCTACATGTGAAAAGGGTGGTAAGTCTGGAGTGACTCTGTCCTCCGGTAGGTCCGCCATCTTTTGGACTCCGACATTGGCCTGTAATTTCCTACAGAAGACACAGGATTTAATGACAGATCTTGCAGAAGAATTGGCAGAGGGAAGCCAGAATCTTTGCCTAAGCCTTGAAAGCATATGGTTTCTTCCTGCGTGTCCTACTTGGTGATGTATTTCACGCAAGATCAGTTTAGATACATGAGAGTCTCTGGGAAGTATGATTGGATTTCTCAGACTCACCGGCATGGACGTTCTACTTAGCCTGCCTCCAATCCTCAGGATACCTTCATCCAAGATTGGATCCAGTTTAGATAGGTAGCTATCCGCTTTGACTGGCATGCCCTTTCTTAAGAGAGTAAGCTCAGCATTGAAGTGACACTGTTGCTCATAGCAAATGATCGCCTTTTCTGCCTCATCCATATCATCCACAGTTAAGCATGGCTGCTCACCTTTTAATTTGGATGTCACATTGACTTTTTCTTTCCGACTTCGGAGCAGAAGGAGGTTTTTGAACTTCAGCAGCCAGGCAACAGCTGTGAGAAGCTTCCTCCATGAGGAGAAATACTGGATCAGAGAAGAAGTTGCATTAGTTTCAAGCTTTAGGTAATTTACAGTAATGTCTCTCTTTACCTCAGGATCACTGTGGTGTAGGTGGCTCAAATCCTCTGGTGCATCAGGCCATTCAGATTCCTCCATTGAAAGGAAATGAGGGCCTTGGAGCCATCTAGGGGACTTCAGGAGCTGTTCGATGTGCAGTCCACGTGACGAATAATCTGCTGGGTTATCCCTAGAGCTGACATACCTCCATTGATGTACCTGAGAGAGGCTGTGGATTACTGCGATTCGATTAGCAACATATGTATGGAATCTTTTGGTTTCACTATGGATGTATTTCAGTACAGTAGTACTGTCTGTCCAGAATGTGGAGTGCTCCAGATCCATGTGAAGTTCCTTCTGAAGCATTTTATCCACTTTCACAGCAAGTGTTGCAGCAGCGAGTTCTAGTCTGGGAATAGTCATCTGCTTCAGAGGAGCTACTCTGGATTTCGCTAATATGAAGGTAATATGAACGACCCCATTGCTGTTTGTGAGACTGAGATAGGTCACCGTTCCATAACCTGCTTCACTTGCGTCACAGAAATGATGCAGCCGAACAGTCTTTACTACACCAAAGTGCTCAGGTTTTACACACCTGTTCACTTCAAATCTGTCCAGCTGACTCAGTTCTGTAATCCATCTTCGCCATAGTTTAGAGAGTTCTTCAGGAATTTCTTCATCCCATCCACACTTTTCAAGGCAAAGCTTTTGCAGAATTTGCTTGGCTATGAGAATAAAGGGGGCTAGGAAACCCAATGGATCGTAGATGGCGCTTACGACAGAAAGAACAGCTCGCCTTGTCAGAGCTCTGTTCTTGATGGCTACCTTGAAGGTAAATGTGTCATTCTGGATATTCCATTGGATTCCTAGGGCCCTTTCCAAAGGTGGTTTGTCTCGGTCCAGGTCGAGTTGTTTAACAAGTGTGGCTCTGTGACTTTCAGGTATTGTAGCAAGGACTTCACAGCTGTTGCTCACCCACTTGGTCAGGGTGAATCCTCCCAGGGCACATGCTTCCCTGAGGTCCTGCGTAAGCTGGATTGCATCCTCAACAGAAGCCACAGACTGAAGGCAATCATCGACATAAAAACTATATTTGATAGTTTCAAGAGCTTTACAATTGAACTGTTCTGAGTTGTCCACCGCTGTTCGTTTTAGGGCAAAGTTGGCAATGCTTGGCGACGACACAGCACCAAAGAGGTGAACGTTCATCCTGTAGACTTCCAGTGGTTTACTTACGTCCCCCTGTGGCCACCAGAGGAATCGGAGGAAGTCACGGTGATGTTCTTGAACGCGTACTTGGTAGTACATTGCTTCGATGTCGGCCATCACAGCAGTTCTTTCTTCTCTGAATCTAAGCAGAACACCTAAAAGAGGGTTAGTCAGGTCTGGACCCTGGAGTAGTTCTGAATTCAGAGATTTGCCCTTGTAGGAGGAAGAACAGTCGAACACAACTCGTAGCTTACCCTTTTGCTTGTGGTACACCCCATGATGCGGTATATACCATATCTTGCCATCATTTCTTTGCAGCTGGTTCTGTGGCACTCTTTCTGCATAGCCTTTTCTGAGTACATCTTCCATAAATGCTTTGTATTCATTTGCATAAGCAGAATCTATTTTGAATCTTCTAGAGAGACCCACTGTGCGCTGTGCTGCCACCTCCTGATTGTTAGGCAAAGTTACATCTTCATTACGAAAAGGTAAAGGTAAGTGATAATGGCCATTTTTAAAAATGACTGACCTTGATGTTAGGTCCATGAATCTCTTGTCTTCAACAGACATCTCCTTTTTCTCCTGATGTTCATTTTCAGGAAAATCATCGTTGTATTGCCTGATGAGTAGATTCTTGATGTTCTCCAATGAGATCCGATTCACTGTCACTGATTGTTTGCCACATTTATCCATAGCAGGACAAGAATTGAGTGGGCCGTTGACCACCCATCCGAGTGACGTCTTGACTGCATACGGTCCATCATTCTGACTGTTGAGTACTTGCCATGGTTCCATAGCCTTTGGCACATCCATTCCAATCAAAATCTCCACATCAGCATCAATGCTTTGTAGTGTTATGTCACTAAGATAAGGAAATCCTTTAAGGTCGTTCTGTGTAAGCAAATTATCTTTTGATACAGGGATCTTAGCTTGTGTGTATACTGTAGGCAATTCAATGAACTTACTTCCATCAAGGTGTCCTACTTCAAGCCCTGTAAGCTCATGACACTTAACGGTTTGCTCTTGTCCCATTGTTCTCAGTGCAATCTCAGTTCTGCGTCCATTGACCTTGAGCTGGTGCATGATTTTCTCCGAGCAGAAGGTGGCTGAGCTGCCTGGGTCCAGGAAGGCATAGGTCATGATGGTTCTGGAGCCCTTGGTTGCCTTCACTAGAACAGGCACAATGGCTAATGCGCAGTGACTGGCCCCTGTTGCATGATTAGCTGTGATCAGTGCACTGTTAACAGGAGTCTGCACTCTCACTGCTTTCTCACCGTTCATGTGTAATAAGGTGGGATGTTTACCCGTGCATGTCTCACAGATACTTCTATTAGTGCAATTTCTGCTAATATGACCTTTCTTAAGACAACCAAAACAATGTCCATTTTTCTTTAGATGTTCCACTTTCTGTTCGTGTGGCTGTGACATAAATTTTTTACAGACAGTGATATCATGCCTATTTGAGCAAAAGCTACACAAAGACAAATGTTCAACACTTCTGTTGGTTTGCTGTGTCTTGGTTGGCTGTGATAGGACTTGCACTTCTGATGGTGTTACAGAAGTCATAAAGCTGCTTCCCCTTCTAGGGATCTTTGTGTCGGGCTTGGCTTTCAAGACTGGACTCTTACTTGGAGGAGGATCTCTAATGTCTCCAAACACTGGGTGGAGTAATACACTGGACTGTCGTTCCAAGAAATCCACAAGATGAGCGAATCTGATGCGTGTATCATCCCTTCGAGAAGTGTCATACACTACATTTCGCCACCGTTCACGAAGTTTGTAAGGAAGCTTAGAAACGAGCAACTTTAAATTAGATGCTACATTCAACTCCTCAAGATGGTCCAGAATCTGCATTGCGTTAAGACATTCTCTTAAGTACAAAGCATATGCTAAAAGAGCCTTACCATCATCAGGTCTTATCAGTGTCCAGTTAAAAGCCTTCTCTAGATATGCATTAGCAATTCTCATTTCATTCCCAAAGTATTTCTTTAAAAGCTGTTTTGCTTCAGCATAGCCTCGGCGGGCATCCATATGCATGCAGCTTCTCACTATATCCTTAGCTTGTCCCTCTGTGAACTGCTCAAGGAAATAAAGTCTGTCTTGGTAGTTGCTAGTATTATTCTCAATGGAATGCTCAAAAGCAAGAATAAATGGTTGAAACGACAGAGGATCACCATTAAAGACAGGTACATCGACTATGAGGTGAACGTTCATCCTGTAGACTTCCAGTGGTTTACTTACGTCCCCCTGTGGCCACCAGAGGAATCGGAGGAAGTCACGGTGATGTTCTTGAACGCGTACTTGGTAGTACATTGCTTCAATGTCGGCCATCACAGCAGTTCTTTCTTCTCTGAATCTAAGCAGAACACCTAAGAGAGGGTTAGTCAGGTCTGGACCCTGGAGTAGTTCTGAATTCAGAGATTTGCCCTTGTAGGAGGAAGAACAGTCGAACACAACTCGTAGCTTACCCTTTTGCTTGTGGTACACCCCATGATGCGGTATATACCATATCTTGCCATCATTTCTTTGCAGCTGGTTCTGTGGCACTCTTTCTGCATAGCCTTTTCTGAGTACATCTTCCATAAACGCTTTGTATTCATTTGCATAAGCAGAATCTGTTTTGAATCTTCTAGAAAGACCCACTGTGCGCTGTGCTGCCACCTCCTGATTGTTAGGCAAAGTTACATCTTCATTACGAAAAGGCAAAGGTAAGTGATAATGGCCATTTTTAAAAATGACTGACCTTGATGTTAGGTCCATGAATCTTTTGTCTTCAACAGACATCTCCTTTTTCTCCTGATGTTCATTTTCAGGAAAATCATCGTTGTATTGCCTGATGAGTAGATTCTTGATGTTCTCCAATGAGATCCGATTCACTGTCACTGATTGTTTGCCACATTTATCCATAGCAGGACAAGAATTGAGTGGGCCGTTGACCACCCATCCGAGTGACGTCTTGACTGCATACGGTCCATCATTCTGACTGTTGAGTACTTGCCATGGTTCCATAGCCTTTGACACATCCATTCCAATCAAAATCTCCACATCAGCATCAATGCTTTGTAGTGTTATGTCACTAAGATAAGGAAATCCTTTAAGGTCGTTCTGTGTAAGCAAATTATCTTTTGATACAGGGATCTTAGCTTGTGTGTATACTGTAGGCAATTCAATGAACTTACTCCCATCAAGGTGTCCTACTTCAAGCCCTGTAAGCTCATAACACTTGACGGTTTGCTCTTGTCCCATTGTTCTCAGTGCAATCTCAGTTCTGCGTCCATTGACCTTGAGCTGGTGCATGATTTTCTCCGAGCAGAAGGTGGCTGAGCTGCCTGGGTCCAGGAAGGCATAGGTCATGATGGTTCTAGAGCCCTTGGTTGCCTTCACTAGAACAGGCACAATGGCTAATGCGCAGTGACTGGCCCCTGTTGCATGATTAGCTGTGATGAGTGCACTGTTAACAGGAGTCTGCACTCTCACTGCTTTCTCACCGTTGATGTGTAATAAGGTGGGATGTTTACCCGTGCATGTCTCACAGATACTTCTATTGGTGCAATTTCTGCTAATATGACCTTTCTTAAGACAACCAAAACAATGTCCATTTTTCTTTAGATGTTCCACTTTCTGTTCGTGTGGCTGTGACATAAATTTTTTACAGACAGTGACATCATGCCTATTTGAGCAAAAGCTACACAAAGACAAATGTTCAACACTTCTGTTGGTTTGCTGTGTCTTGGTTGGCTGTGATGGGACTTGCACTTCTGATGGTGTTACAGAAGTCATAAAGCTGCTTCCCCTTCTAGGGATCTTTGTGTCGGGCTTGGCTTTCAAGACTGGACTCTTACTTGGAGGAGGATCTCTAATGTCTCCAAACACTGGGTGGAGTAATACACTGGACTGTCGTTCCAAGAAATCCACAAGATGAGCGAATCTGATGCGTGTATCATCCCTTCGAGAAGTGTCATACACTACATTTCGCCACCGTTCACGAAGTTTGTAAGGAAGCTTAGAAACGAGCAACTTTAAATTAGATGCTACATTCAACTCCTCAAGATGGTCCAGAATCTGCATTGCGTTAAGACATTCTCTTAAGTACAAAGCATATGCTAAAAGAGCCTTACCATCATCAGGTCTTATCAGTGTCCAGTTAAAAGCCTTCTCTAGATATGCATTAGCAATTCTCATTTCATTTCCAAAGTATTTCTTTAAAAGCTGTTTTGCTTCAGCATAGCCTCGGCGGGCATCCATATGCATGCAGCTTCTCACTATATCCTTAGCTTGTCCCTCTGTGAACTGCTCAAGGAAATAAAGTCTGTCTTGGTAGTTGCTAGTATTATTCTCAATGGAATGCTCAAAAGCAAGAATAAATGGTTGAAACGACAGAGGATCACCATTAAAGACAGGTACATATCGTTTGGGCAAGAGAGAAAGGTTCTGTTGTCTCACCATTAATTCTGTGAGCTCCTTTTGTCTGTTCAACAATTCAGTATCAGCAGCGGTGTCCTGGCTGGTTTCAGGTTGTGGGCTGGTGGAAGTTCTGACGCTCCTGGAGCTGCTGTGTAGATGTCGTACTGTCCTATGCAGTGGTGTTTTAGGCACAGCTGCTACAGATGCAAACTCGAGGGCAGAGGCTTCAGTCAGTGTTGGTTCAGCAGGTTGTTGTTTGTTTGCATCCAGGTATTCGTTCATGGCATCCCCCTGCTCGCCGTCATCACTAAAAGCCTTCAGCTTAGCGTCTGCCTCCGCTAGTTGAGCCTGCAACTCCATACACTCCCGTTTTGACTTCAAGGCCGCTTCCTCCATCTGGAGTGCGTGCAGCGCTGGCAATGCTTTACGGCGGGCCTCAAGCGCAGCCCTCTCGGCGGCGGCGAGTCTTGCTGCAGACGATGTTTTAGATATTTTGGAAACATTTGAAATGCTGTCTTTGGCTTCAACGGTCAACTGTAATGCCTGTTGTCGCTGCTTCCATGTCTCAACTTCGTTAAAGAAGTAGTCAAAGTTTTGTTTTCTTGGTTCATACCAATCAACAGTATCAATCTCCCTCTCCTCCTCAATCATTAATGTTTGCACTGATCTATGAACGGCGTTTAAATCCGTAATGCTTTGGCGTAGCACTTGCAACTTTTCCTCCACTCGGTCAACGTTTATGTTCTCAGCAAGTAAAGTTTTAAGTTCATTAATTTGCCTTGTGCAAACACCAAGCTTCCCTCGGCGAGTGGCCATTTCAGATTTTAAAAGTTTTGCGACCTCTTTCGCCGTCTGTGACTCTTTGTCTGACATCGTGATATAGCCTACAACAATTCACAATTCACGAGAATAAAGTCTTTTCAACTTGTCTAAGCTGAATCAGAGTTTCGTGGCTCGTTTAGGCTACTCACTCGATTTTTGGTTAGCCTCCAATCCTTGTAGTGTTGCTCATTCATGGATTAATCCTTTTACGATGCGTTCTCGTCATTAAGTCCATTTAGTCCGAGTCCGCTTCGTTCCATCAGATGATTATCCAAAGAATGACCGAAAACAACGTTAGTCCACAAGCGAGTTGGTCCATTAGACGTCGGTCTTCGGAAGTTTTCAGACAATGAAGTGGCAATTTCCCCTGAAACTATTGCCACGTGAGGTAGATGAAGGGTTCCGACACACAATCCAAGTTAAGCACGCACGGAGAGTTGAAGTAGAAGAGATGTTGTATTTATTCAAACAATCCGGTTGACTTTCTATTGTAGTAGCATGTGATAAGTTTGCGGTCTGAAAACTGTACCTTCCTGCCATCTAACCTACTGAGCATGTTGTGAGCAGCCTAATTAAAGCCACTTGATTCGCGCCACAGGCACGTCAAGGGGGGCGTGTCTACAGTCAGGTGACCGGTAACAGGTAAGCATGCAGGTAAGATCACTTAAAATCACAATTCTAAATGCAAATGTAAACTAATCATTGTTCTTACTTTACAGATGCTGTAAGTTAACCAAAACATAAATATGGCTCCTACACTTGTCTTTCTCTCTCTATCTCCCTTCTCCTCATCTAACCTTCTTGTCACATTCTCTTCTGTCTGTCTCTTTCTGCTTGCCCTCTCTCTCTTTCTCTCTCCCTCTCTTTCTTTCTCTCTCTCTTTCTCTCTTTCTGCAGCGGATCTCTTCCACCAGCTCTCACAGGCTTTAGAGGTCCTGACGGATGCTGCGGCTCGAGTGAGTTTCCAGTTTACTGTCCTTTTTGACCTGTTCTGCTTGCTGTAGAGATGACCTGCTGGAGGTGAACCCATAGCAGCCCAGTCTAACACCCTCTCCCCTCATCTGTGCTCTTTTCTTCCATCCTTTTCATCCCTACTTTCCCTTCCTCCCGTCCTCTGTCTCTTCTCTTCTTCTCTCCCTCTCCTCTCTTCATCTCTCCCTCCACAGGCTGCCTATGATAAAGTCCGCGCTGCCAAGAGGCGTGCAGTGGAGAGGACACAAAAACTTGATGACAAGCGCAAGAAAATCAAACTCGGTATGACTTAGCCATAGCCACCAGCTAGACACACTGCACATAATGGAAGCTTCTTTCTGTTCTGGCTATAGGGAGTTGGTATTGTTGTTTTTTGGGTGGTGGGGGGGGTATACTTTTGGATCTGTGTGTGAGCGTGCGTTTCTGCTGCACAGACTTGGAGGCCCGCGAGAGACAAGCTGAAGCCCATAGTGCAGAAGAGGTCAAAATCACACGAACACTGGAAGAGGAGGTATGACCCACACACACACACACAGGGCAGCTCTCTCCCTCCCTCATACATACACACACAAAACACATGTCTTCACAAATATTGCCCCATGACCAGAGAGCACCTGTGTAAAGGCAGTGGAGTTGAGCAGCATAGGTGTTTGGGCAGCTCCTCCAGTATGTGTTGGTTGAGCGCCTCCTTGGAGTAGAACCTGGTAAGGTTGGCCAATCAGGAGTGGAGCTGGCCAAAGGTCAGAGTGTGCTTCTGTCATGCATTCCGCTCCACCCTAGTAACTCCTCAAACATTCTTAAATGCTCCTTGAAACCTTTCCTCCATCACGGAGCGTTTTTAATATAGATATGGAGTAACGAGCGCTCTGCTCCTCTTGATCACTGTGCCCAGAGCCTTATCTTTTTTGCGTGCTCCGAACTTATTTCACACCCATTGACACCTAAAGCAGCACACTTGGGCTCAGAACAAAGGCCAGTTACCTGATTACTGGGCCTGTCCTGCCATATCACAATTAGGCCTAATCCTATTAGATTAGGCTGCAAACGTCTAATGAGCCATACTCGTAAAGAAAGCAGAATGTCTTGCACTACTTCTATAATGAGTCATAGGTTTTCAGTGTGTGTGTGTGTGTGTGTGTGTGTGTGTGTGTGTGTGTGTGTGTGTGTGTGTGTGTGAGAATGAGAGTGTGTGTCTGTGTATGAGAATGAGAGAGAGTGTGTGTGTGTGTGTGTGTGTGTGTGTGTGTGAATGAGAATGAGAGAGAGTGTGTGTGTGTGAATGAGAGTGTGTCTGTATGTGTGTCAGTGTACATATTTGTGCGGCCTGCATGTGTCTACACAAACGTGTCTGTGTGCAGGAAGCAGGCCCAGTGTTCTCCAGTAGGTGGCAGTGTTTTTATTTGAATAGCCCTACTTGGACTATTGATTAATGATCCTCCCTCAGGCACACACTGCACCCACCTGTCTCCTCCTGTGGTCAGCGTTTGACACGCAACAAGCTCACACGCTGTTTACTTGTTTATATGATGTCATGCTAGATGCATTCATTTTCCATGTATGGCTCTGAGCACATGGGCTTCTCTGTGTGCTCCACTTCCATGTACGTACATCTAATGAATACTCTGTTAGATCATGCGTGTGTGGTAGTATATTGTGTGAGAGTTGAGGATCCACTTTTAATTGTGTTTAATTGTGTGTGTGTGTGTGTGTGTGTGTGTGTGTGTGTGTGTGTGTGTGTGTGTGTGTGTGTGTGTGTGTGTGTGTGTGTGTGTGTGTGTGTGTGTGTGTGTGTGTGTGTGTGTGTGTGTGCGCTAGATCACTCGGTTGCGAGAGGAGGGTTCCAGACAACTCCAGGAGGAGCAGAAACTTATTGAAGAGCAGATCGAGCGTGAGAAAGCAGCCAGACTTCACACAGATGGCTCTCACATAGGTAACACACACACACACACACACACACACCTGGTAGTGAAGAACTAAATCTGTTATTGTCTGCTTCAGTTACAACATCACATAGTAGAATATCTGTATGTTTAGTATGTTTAACTCGAGTCAAGGACATTGTCAGCATAATTTATTCAACTTCTACTCTTCGGTAAACTTAGTCTAGGATAAGAGGTAGCCATGCATGCTACTTCTAGCCTTACATTTTTTTTCAAAATAGGCAAGAAAGAGTAAAGGGTGTGAATTTCCAACAAATGTGGATGCAAATTACTTCCAGCAGTCTGTTTGGGTTAGATAATAACTCATGTAATGATACAGTTAAACATTCACTGTGGCAATTAAATGATAGTTTGTGGCAAGAATTGTGATTTGTTATTGAAATACTGCCTGATGCTTTCATGTTGAGGTCAGTGGTTTGACCTAATGCATTTCTAATATGGGTTCAATAACCTATTCAAGAAAACAAAGTCGGGAACATATTACTTTTTGCTATTAACGGTTTTATGGGTGTGCAGCATAATGAAATTAACTTCACAACAATCACTGCTAACCAAGTCATTATTTAGAGTGTGCATCCTGTTGAAGACCTCCTTGTTACCTGCAATTTCATCATGTCTTCCTTGCACTGTTTTTTCCTCATTATGCGATGAGTTGGTCAAGCCTGTCAGGAAGCCATGTGTGAGCTCATCTCCTTGCCCCTACCCATAAACACCCAGCACCAGTGGGCCTGTCTGCTCTCACACGCTCCATAGCAGGGAAACGGCATCTAATTAGACTAAGAGCTCTAGTGAAGTGAAGGCCTCACATACCAGAAGCTTGACTTGACTTGGAATTGGAAAAGAGTCATTCATTGCTTACAGGTGTGTTAGCAGTGAGAAGTGAATAAGTCGGGCTGGACTTCCCCTTGAATAATGTACTCCTGACTGGATTACTGTAAAGTGACTCAAGGTGGGGGACACGTTGTGAAAATGTGAAATGTTTGCAATGTTATTTTATGTCGAAAAAAAAAAATGGCAGATTGTTCAGAGTTTGGACAAAAAAGTAATAGGCTCTGCTGCTGGAATCATAACCTTCTTGGTCAAAGTAAATAATGTTTTGTTTCTTTCAACTAAACCACTGAAATGTTGGGCCTGGTGGTAAAACCTGGGCGCTTGTTTTCATTTCACGGTTTTACATTGTAATTTTTGAGTAAGGGATTTTCCAACTGTATGGTTTGTTTGTGCGGTCTTGTGTTTCCTCTGTCCACTTGTCCTTGGATGAATTGTGCTTTGACATACCCCAGATGAGATGTCTGTATGTTATTTAGTGTTTAGAGGCAAAGTACTGGCTTTTGGAGAAAGAAAATGGCTGCTTGTGATTTAGAGCCATGGCCATGGAGTGTCATAGAGGTGTGTGTGTGTGTGTGTGTATGTGTTTGTGTGTGAGGGAGGGTAAGCGGAAGAAAGGCAGAAAGATGGAAAACAACATAAGAATGGAAACATTGAGGGGAAAAAACATGTAAAGAGAAGACACGGAAGGAATGAGGGAAAAGATATTGAGGGAAGAAGAGAAAGAATGATAGGGAGAAAGATAGAGAGAGAGAGAGAGAGAAAAGTGCATGTAAGAGAGCGCAAAAATGAGAGGGAGCGTGACCAAGGAAAGAGATACGGAGGGAGTGAAGGAGAGGGGTGGAGGGGTGGAGGTGGAGTGTGGGCGTGAGGAGGGAAAGCGAGACGAGCGTTGGGAGCGATCGCGCGTCCTGGCCGGGACCCCTGGCGCGTCGGCATGCAGCCACTCGGGGAGGCACGCAAAGGAACGGCTCGACCTCACCCAGACACCGGCGCTCTCGCACGCTAGCAGGGGCTGGGGCGGAGGGGCTTGGGCCGGGGGTGTCCCCATATCCTCTCCTCTGGCCCCCCTATAGGCATCTGTGAGGGGCGCTCTTTGAGCCTCGTCTGAAGAGTGGATGCAGATAAAGGGCAGTTCTGGGACAGCTCTGGAAATTGATTGTGTGTGTGTGTGTGTGTGTGTGTGTGTGTGTGTGTGTGTGTGTGTGTGTGTGTGTGTGTGTGTGTGTGTGTGTGTGTGTGTGTGTGTGTGTGTGTGTGTGTGTGAACAGAAATATAAGGCCGCCTTTAACCACCACCACCATTCATATTAGATGTCCCTGCACCACACAGTCAGGTGTATCATTCCGACCTTTCCACCATCACCAACGGTTTGCATCTTGTCAGTACCAATACTTTGGAAAGATGTGAACATTTGACCACATTCTTAATTCAAGTCAGAGATGTTCACAATTGATTTTTTGGAAGTCCAAGTCAAATCTCAAGTCTTGTCACGAGTCAAGTCTCAAGTTCTAGCCTACTACATGTGGGTGGGCTAGTAAAAATGTTGGGTGGGTAACATAGATCAAATTGAATCAAAATTGAAATAAACACATAACACAAACAGAAAAAAACAAAGTGGAAATATCTAGCTGGAGTTGCTGCAACCAACAGTCAGAGATGGGCAGTATTTCTGCGAAATGTTTTTAAAATAAGTATTTAAAATACAGAATAGTATTTTGTCATTTGTATTTTATTTTGTTGAGGAAAATGGCTTCTTATGGTGTATCAAAATACTTGACGTGATTCAAAATACCTCTGAGGTAATCATAATATTGAGATTCAGGAAAATGATCCAGTGCAAGATGAGTAACTCACACACACACACATATACTCCCTCTCATACCAACCTCAAGTTTCTTGAGAACTGCATCATCCACCTGGTTATGTGGTGTTTCTGCAACATTGTTCAATCTGCGCATGCATTGACAATGCCAGAGACTTGTCTCCGCTTTGTACTGCTTCACACGTTCAGTTGTGGCTTTTTGAGTGCATCTCTTATACAGTGTCAAGGCTATGAGTTGTAACAGGCACGTCAGCACAGTTGATCTGTTGACTGCAGGTTATGGCATGTCTCGTAGGCAGAGAAAAAGTGTTGCTCTCAAACACTGTCCGCTTAATCAACAAAGCCAGTGCACTGATGAAGGAATAGATTAGATAGACAGCTATGGAAGGTTTGCAAAGTGATATCATGCTCCCTTAGTATTTTATATATCTATACAGTATTTTATATATCTATACTGTATTTTATTTTGATGCATATTAAGGGAACTTGCAGCTCGTCATAGGTTTCCCAATGTATATGCACTAATACAATAAAGCAAAAATATTTGCATACAGGCTGCTCACTAGTCTCGAAGCTCAAGTCCGAGTCAAGTGTTTTGAGGTGGACTCGCAAGTCAAGTCTGAAGTCACTGTTTTTGTGACATGAATCTGAGACTCGGATTGGAGTCGCACTTAAGTCCCCATCTCTGATATCCTTTTCATTCTCTTGCTCTCTTTGTCACTGCTGTAGTTTTGCACATGTGCTAGCTAATGTATTGCTCTATTATTCTCCTTCTCTCTCTTTCTGATATTCCCTAGATGATGGTGCTGGAAACCAGGGAGGTGGCAGTGCGACCCCGAAACTAAAAGTAAGAATTCACCTCCCTCTTCAAAGTCTCTTGGAGAAAAAAAACAGTGCACCTTTGTATCTGAGATCTCTTTTTAAAGCTGTTCACCTTCTTCTCCGAGGTCTCTTGGAAAAGGTGGTTTAGCGGTCAGTAACAGAGGAGTTGAGATTCGATTGCTCTGAGGTATTTCATACGAAAGCCGTTTTCATAGAGCAACCCAAAAAAGCCTTTGGATATGATGTATACAGTAAAATGAATACGCAGACTCCCCTTCATCTCCCTCCTCCTCCTCCTCCTCACCCATAAAATGAAGCTTCGCCCCGAGATCCCGGCCATTTGCTCTTTCCAGCTCTGGTCAATTGTCAAGAGAGTTTTAACTGCATAAAATGGAACACTATAATATTTCCTTTGGCAATTATTCAGTTTTGACTTATTGAAGGGCTTGGGTGAAGGGGGCCGGTGGTGTGTTAGCTAATGTGTTTATGTATTTAATCTCATTAGCATGTCTGATACCCATCAAGTTCTCTCTGTTCCCCTGTGAGGCGCACTGACGTTTGTGTGTTCATTTACGGAAAATAAACAGAGTCATCTGCAACCTGGGAAGTCCAGTGCGTGCGTTACGTGGGATTCTGTGTGAACGATATTCCAGTCCGCCCTCCTCAAGGGATGTGTCTGTCTGGGGGCTGGGCCTAGAAAATGCAAGGACTGCCAACCCCAGTCACGTCTGCCTGAGACGCTCGCTCTTTAACCGTATTTGAACGGCAACTGCGCGATGATTACCATCCGAAATCTGTCGTTTCCCCTTACGGACATCTCCAGCGCTGTGCGCCTGAATGTGCGCTGCCTTTAGCAGCTCTGGTGTTGATTGCCTCTCTTGCTTCGCCAAGAACTCCTCGTGCCGCTGTCTTTGATATTTACATGACCCTGTCTGTCCGTCCTAAATGAAATTGATTGGAAGTGTATCTCTAGCCAGAGAAGTGATGGTTGGGAAAACCTTGGGTCGACCTGGGCTGGTCGTCTAACAGGCCCCCGGCAGTAAGACGATCGGCCTATTAAGGCTCTATTAGTTTTCGTGTAAGGCTATTTGCTTTTGTTTGACCAAGAAAAATCCTTCCCCTTCCCCATCCTCTATCGTGGGTGTGCAATTGAAAATCTGTTGACATCAGTGTACCGGAGAGCTCCGGGAGCTGGCCAAAGAATACCGTTCGGAGGCTCTGAAAAAGCACTTAAGCGATGTTTAGACTAGTATTAATACGCACCGCGGGCCGCCAGCTTTCAAGGGCCCGCTCCTTGGGCACAGCCCAAATTCTGATCCGCCTCGTTAGAAGATTAATGGGAGAGAAGGTTATCGTTGGGTAGAAGAGGCACTGCTTGGGAAATGGGAGAGCACATATTTCAAATAACTCTTCGCAGAAAGACATTTCAATTATGGGCTATTCCCAGAAATGTTCTTTTTCTTTTTTTGTTCTTGACAGTTAGCAGAACTTTGGGCCTGGACTAGGCCTTCGTTCTTCTCCTGCTCCCACACTCCTGCTCTCTCTTTCCATAATTCTCTCTCTCTCTCCATCCCTCCATCTCTCTCTCTCTCTCCCTCCCTCCCCCCCTCCCTCTCAGTGTTTGTTGCACTGTTGAGATGGTTTGTGCGATAAGAAGCATGAACCCACTCTACTAAATTATAGCCATTACATGTGAGAAAAACAAGAAAAAGTCGTGATTTTAAAGCATGTTCGCGTGAGTATTTTGATCGCTTCTCCATTCCCCTTCTGCATTCAAAGCAGCACAGTGTTCACCCCCTCCAGACACACACACTTCTCTCCCTTGTCTAGTCCGTGCTGAACGGATGTGTCTGTTTTGTGTTACACCTTCATTAGGAGTAGACCAAGAGGTGGGTGCCACTTGGCAGGTGAAGTGGTGCTGTCAGTCCTGTCAACACTCCAAGTACCCCCCCCCCCCCCCCCCCCCCCCCCGTCCTCCCCACCACCGTTCCCTGGGCCTCCTCATCCCGCGTGCTCATTTTAGCCGGCTCTCTGACCTCCGCACGTAAAGCTGCATGTAAATTGACTGCAGGACTCCCAGGTGGTGATGGGTGAGCTCCAAGTATTTAGAATGGAAAGACAAGTGAGAGAGTTAGGGAGAGTGGAGAGAAAGGAAAACTAGCTGAAGAGAACAACAAGCTTCCCTTCCCTTCCCTTCCCTCGTCTCATCCATGGACTGGAGGCCCCTGCTGAGACACTGCCTCTTGTTTAATGTCCATGTCTAATGGTGCCAACAAGCCAAGGAATTGAGCATTGCGGTTATTTCTAAAGTAAAATCCCAGGATCCTTCACTCCTGTTTGGCTGAGACAGTAGGCCTTGATTAACTTATTGTCTACAAGGGCCCTCATGCAGCAAGCCATTTATTTATGTAATGCCATGGACAATAGTCAGTCTTACTTTAAAATGAATTGAGAATTGCTGCTTCTTCCTAAGGTACAATTCCAGACTTGGGGATGCTTCACTTCTGTTTGGCTGAGTCAGCAGGCCTTGATTAGCTTGTTATACAGGGCCTGTTCAGGTCACAGCACTTATGAGTGTGGGCCCAGAGCCTTAGAAAGACTCACTGCCAAAAAGAGCAAAATTATCCCAATGATTAAACTAAGGACATTTCACCTGTTAATCTAACAGGTTTGATATGTCTTTGCAATGGCACAATTTTTTTAAGTAATACTTTTAAAGTATTACTTTTAGTAATACTTTAAAATGAGTTTTATTTTATTTAAAATTAGAGCTTTTGGTCTCTTGGTGATTAGAAAAAAAAGTAGTTGAATGATGAGGGTTTCATTTGGAACTCTCTTGCTTTGGTGATCTTGACTGTTGATGGTCTTTCCATCTTTGCTGATGTTATCTTATTTTTGACCTCTCCCTTTTCAGCTCAAGTGGAAGAGTAAAAAAGAAGATGAGAATAATGGGGGCTATTCACAGGAGTTTCTGTTTAGCCTACTCAAAAAGGTGAGTGACCGCCGAGTCTGGAATAGATATCCAGCTTCTAATAACACTGTGACTGATCGTCCCACGGACAGTTCGTGTGTCAGACTTGTTTGACCTTACCTCCTGCAGTAAGGCAATCATCCCAGTGTTGTTTCTAGAAGTCGGGCTAATGAAATTAGTCTCACAGAAACCGTCCATCTTGGTGCCGTGAGAGTGTGAGAGCGTGTCTGTCTGTATTTGGAAGACCGTGTTTTCTCCCCAAACACACACGCCTAATGAGACTCGCTCGGTGTCCGGTGAGCACAGTTTTGTGGCCTGTATGACATCACCAGCCCCAGCTTGGTGTTTAGTTTTTTTTTTTTTTTCCTTTTTCTAATTTTTCCCCCTCATGCAAGCTTCATTAAGTTTTGTAGCAGTTGTAGCAGCGAAAGTGCTAAGGGCGATGTGGTGCCCTGTTAAAAGTGGTGCACGCCATCGTTAGTGCCCCCCTCTCTGCTGGTCGGGGCGTGTGTTTTACCGGTGCCAGGGGAGCCACCAGGAAATGTGCTCTTCTCATGCAACGCCGCACCGGTGTGCACCTTCCCCTGTCCTCCTCCTCCTCTCCTCTCCTCCTCTCCCTCGCTCGGCCAAGCTCCAGGCCATTGAACGTGCGGGCTGCAGGTTTTTCATGAGGAGGGAAACAATGCGGACAGTTTTTTTTTTTTGGGGGGGGGGGGCGGAGGGTGCTGGACTGGTGGTGGGGAGGTATGTTTAAGTGTCACTGACGTCAAACGTGCTCCGTGAAGGTCAAGGGCTCAATCCTTCCTCCGCACGCTACTCCAGCAGGGTGGCTCGTCGGTATGGATACAGGAGACTGGGTCAAAGGATTGTGGGAAAATTAAGTGTTGCTCCCATTTATTTATTTTTTTACTCTCCCCTGACTTACTATTAAACTGATGCAAGAGGAAGAAAATAGCCCCACTCTGCCTCGAAAAATGCAAGATGTCACTGGAAAGGCCAAATGGCAAGAGATGTCAGGTGAGGTCCTGCTGATGGAGCGCTTTGGCCTTCCAGTGGGAGCCGTCACTGTGTGTGTATTTTGGCCTCCGCATCACTTCTGACCCTCCAGGATGCTTTAAAAAAAAAAAAAAGTTAACTAGACCGCGAAATACTTGGACATATGAAATAACTCTCTGCTGGGACTCCGCGCTGTCGCTGTTGCCAAACTGTTCCCGATCCGATTGTTTGTTCTGAAAAGTCCTCGCCCGTTCCTTTAGTTTTCCCAGACAAATGAGCTGAGATACAGTTCTGAATAAGCACTGTCATCATCCTCGCACCCCCCCTGCCCCCTGTCTGGATCTAGGTGACAGGCCAACTAATGAGGCCCCGTCACTGTTGGCCGACCTAGTGGCCGTTCCTTCCTGAAACTCAAGAGGCCTTTCCACTGCTCTTTCCCCACAGCAGCCCAGAGAGAGAACAGGGTGTGTGTGTGTGTGTGTGTGTGTGTGTGTGTGTGTGTGTGTGTGTGTGTGTGTGTGTGTGTGTGTGTGTGTGTGTGTGTGTGTGTGTGTGTGTGTGTGTGTGCATGTTTGGATGGTGGGAGGGGGGGCACTTTTACTCGGTACATTCAGTCCAAGTTAGAAACTGCCCCCGTCCAACCCCTGTCACTCAATACCCTCCCATCCACCCAAACCACCCAGCCAACCTCCCTCCCCGTGTCGGGGGTCAGTGAGTGACCCACAATGCACCTCTCCTCCCATGCTCTCCCCGAGCCAAGTCCTACTAGCCGTTGGTCTGGCCGGGGGCCATGGGGGCTAATTTGGGCTCTGCACCAGAAACTGCTTTTACAGCGTGTTCTCACATCTACTGTGCAGAATGGAGATCGCTGAGCAAGTCCAGAGTGCCGTCTGTCCCACTGGCGGGCAAAACATTACTCTGAGTACTCCCAGGCTTTTTTTTGCATTCAACAGCAGCAATTTTTGTCTGTGAACCTTTGCTGGGGTTGATGGCTCTCATGGGCTCAGAGCCTTGGAGCCGTCATTGAGATTTATGTCCCCACGAGTCGTATCACTCAGGCCTATATGCATTTGTTATTTTTATTTTTTTGTTTTTGTTCCTTCTGTAGCTAAAGTTAATATTTATTTCTCTAGGAACCTTCAGTGCAATTTGAAGTGTAGAAACCTCTTTGTAGGCCTCAGTTTGTGCATATGCTGTTGGTTAAGTGTAAACAACGCTGTGAAATGTACAGTGAATAAAGATTTAGGAGATACAATTGTGTACATTTAGAAAGCAGGAAGTACCTGTTTTGATTGCCTTCAGGTGTTACACTGTCTCTGTGGTAATGTGCTGTATACATGAATGTCCTCTTAGTCACAGGAAACATATTACACAACATCCACTGTCTATCCCTTTCTCTCTCTCTATCCCTTTCTCTCTCTCTCTTCTCAACAGTACGGAGATGTGCAGAATGTGCTCATATCGAGTAAGAAGAAAGGGAGTGCTGTGGTGGAGTTTGGATCTGCCAAAGCGGCTGTACGTATCCTCCCCATCTAATAATCTTTTCCTAATTTCTCTTCAATTCCAGCAAAAAAATGCTTCCCATTGGCTATACTTTCAGGGTACTCTTCAGGGAATTAAAAAAAACAAAACAGGAAAGTAAGTAGAGCCCAAGCTTGTGAAGTTTTTGAAACCAGTATAATCTGTTAAAAACGTCTACTTTCTGATTTTGGGCAGATTTGGTCTGCACATGTAAAGATCCCAGACACCACGGTTGCATCTGGGAATGCCTCCTCATGGCCACCCCACCAAAACGCTGCATGTTTTACGGCGCACTTCAGCAGTGTGGACATGTCCTCACCAGATGCGGGTGCTGAGAGGATGCACAAGTGTTGCAGGCATGGCTGTGGAGCTGGTAGTGCAGACGAGCAGGGCCAGACCCAGCACAGCCACTCTCCTAATGAAGACCAGAGTCCTGGCCTTGTTGTTGTCTCGTGTCGTCTGGATGTCCCGGCCCTCTCTGTGTCCTCCACCCTGCGCCGCTTGGCACAGCTCGCACAAGTGGTCCTCGCTGCGCTCTTGTGATGTTCTGTTGTGGTTCTCTTGTGCGGTCACTCTCCTGAGAACGTGCCTGACGGGCCCAGACGGCCCAAAAAAGGGGGGATTGGGGGGGTTTGGGGGGGCGGGTTGGTGGAGGAGGGATTTGAAGGGGCGGGGTGCTTTTGAGGCTCACTGAAGTTCTCCACACACACATGTGTCTTGTCATGAGCCATGGATAACACATGCACACAAACACAAACATAAATAAGGCCGGGGTGAGAACAAGCCTGAGTGGGCTGTGGACGCGCAGTGGAGGAGGAGGAGGCTTTTGAGCAGAGGCACATTTGCCATATGTGTTGCATTTGGAGCATGTGAAAAACATTTACACCCAAAAGACTGTGTGACACGAGGGTGCTGAGCGACTGTGCAGCCTCGCACTAATATATGGGGTGAGAGAGCGAGAAGCAAAACCTCAGTAAATAACAAAGAAATGTTCAGAGGAAGAGGTGCCGAGACAGCGAGAAGCGTCTTTGTTGTTGTGGTGTTGTAAGATTTACACCTCACGTGGTCCCGACGGAACTGCTTTATTGACACTTTTTTATATCTAAATGTGCCCCATGACAGGACTTGGCGTTTAAGAATGAGAGTGGGCTGATGGGAAACCCGCTGAAAATCTCCTGGCTGGAAGGGCAGCCTGAGGCCCCGCCCGTACCCACACACACATCAGACCCCGGCAGCATGTTCACACACTCACAGGTAAGGCTGAGGAGATGGCCTGTGTGTGCGACGCGTGATTGTACTTTTAACCGTAGCCTAAAACAAAAACAAGAACTGTAGTTAGCGGAGTGTCAGAGCGCTCGGTCATGATTTTGACCTCCCGCATATGCTGCCGTTCTTTTGAGTTCTCCGAATTTCTCTCAACCTTCAAAATGACATGTTATGCTTTGCAACCTCAATCCAAACACCATTTTCTAAACACCATACCTCTAAAGACAAAGTATGTGTACTTTTGAGATTTTATTTTTTGTATCGTCATGCAAAATGTATCGGCTCAGACCGCTCGCTTTGCCCTCGTTGGGTTTCGCGAGCAAAGTGTTTGGGGAAAAGGGGGTCTTGAGTTTGTTTGGCTTGGACTGGGCCTGTGCGCACACTCCGACTCCGACAGAAACGAGCCGCTCGTCGCCTATTATGGGCTGACCCAGGAGACCATAGGAATTCTCCAGAACGCTCCGGAATGGTTGGACCCAACCGGAGCAGGGGAGCACCACGGAGATGTAATGGGCGACTGGCACGAGAGGCTCTCGACTCGTTGGCTCAGCCGCTGAAGAGAGCTCTCGCCTCCTGTGCTCTTCAGAGAGAGCAGCTCTCCCATCCCATACCCTCAGTTGCTAGGCAGCATTAGTGATGCTAGTCTTCTGTTCTTATCCTCTAATCGTATATGTGACCCTGTAAAGCGGAACCAGTCGTTTCGGTAAAATTTAGTAAATTAAGTTATTGTGCTCACGTGAACGGCCATAAACTAAGCTTTCCAACGATATGTATATCGAGGGTATTACACAAACTATCGCTAAGATAACCGCATCCAAAGTTGACATAGTTCTCCTGTCACGATATGCCAGAAGAGGAGAAATCACCTGTTTAAGCAGCGCGTGCACAACGGGAATGACAGCAAATGTGTTGAATCTTCGCCGGGTTTAACAGTCAAAACGTAGGTTTTTCAGTGAAATGCGTTCACGATATGAAACTGTAGACTGTATGCAGCCGAATTATGCGAAAACGTGAAATTCAACATTTTAACCCGGAAGTTTGTTATTGTTGATTTTCTCAAAATAACGATGTGCGCAAAACGACTGATTTCGCTGTGAATGGTCACATATATGGTCCCTCACACCTGTGATTGTTCCAGTACACGAATGTGTCCATAACTGACTGACCATGCCAATGTGCTATTGATCAGAGATTGCTCTAAGACTCCAACGGGCTGCCTCCACCTTGCCCAATCTACCTAATAGTCAGGCAGCCATGCGGTCAGACCTAAAGTCACCTAAAGTCACCTAAATTATGGCTTTTGGCTGCCGGACTTTAAAGAGTGGCCTTAGCTATGCTGAGGGAAGAGCTCGACCTTCTTTATGCTGCTTAGTTCAGCACATACATGCATCTGCTTTAGACATGCATGATGTCATTCTAAAACATACGACACCATTTCTCCTACACTGTGTACTCTTGAAAGGGCCCATGGCTCCCCCACTGTCTTGTAAGAGCAGCCATTCTTTTCTCTCTCTCATCGCTCCCTTCACCCCACTCATGGCTCTAGCGACGGCATGTGGCGCAGGCAGCCTATATTGAGACAGCATCTGGGAGATTTCCTTCATGGCGGATGGAGCAGACCCAAACAGGAGTCTGTGAGGAATACTGTCTATACATGGTGTTTGGCAAGCATTTGACCCAGGGAGGATATTAGATCATCAGAAATTGTGCAAGACTAAATAAGGATCAAGTCAAACTCTTTGTCTGAACTATATTACAAATGACGTGTTGCACCATAGAGGATTTGCTAGGCCAATTTTGCTTCTATTATAATTCCAAAAAAAGCATATGCTCTTAGCCATTTGTGACACTTTATCTATTTTGATATGTGAATGTCTCTTGATTTTTAAACAAATCTTAAAAGCCTAATGGCACCAAGGAAAGCACTTGAATATGTCTAAACAAAGAAAAGAGAACAGAGACGAGAAAAATGATGTCCGTAATAGTCATTATTGGAGTCATTTCCTGATTATTTTTCTTCCTCTCACTCTGTGTAGTTGAGGCTGAGGCTGTGTGTAGAGGTCATGCTCCGTAACACTCTGTGCCTCAGGGGCCTCTTGCAGCTCCATTTCACCTGTTAGGCCGCCCCAGCTATGGGACTCAATCTGGCCAATTCACACACGCTTTTCCCAAATGGTGGTGCGTGCTGTACAATGACCATTGTTTTATTTCGTGCACACTTCCTTTTATTTGCTGTTTGATCAACAAGAGCACTTTTGGGAGAACACTTGTCAGAGCAGAAATGAGCAATGAGCAATTTAAGTGACTCCCCCCCCAAACCCCCCAACCCCCCAAACACCACTTCTAACAACTGTCATTATTCCTCAGATTGCTTCATCACAAAATTGAGGGGTTTTGGGACAATGTAAAAATCCACATCATTACAGCATCACCAATGTTCAGTTGATCCTCTTGCGGTGGATGGTGGTCCCCGAGGAGGCCTGTGTCACATAGCTGGGGGTGAAGAGAGAGTCAGTGCTGCTAGTGCGGCGGAGACCACTGTGGAGGTCCACTGCGTGGGTCCCTGTGAGGGCCGTAACTCCAGCTGGCCTGGCCTCCCCAGCGCCACTCCCACAGCGACTCCAGCTGAGTTGAGACAACGTTCAACTAAGACATTCTGGATGCATCTGTCAATTTCTCCCCTCTTCACTGGGGTAACAAGTATCTGGACCCCACAGTAGAGCTGAGACGCGAGCATTACCTCAGTTCTATCCCTGTTCTGTTTTAATAATACAAGTCTGACTCTGGTGGCGGCCAGGGACCTGGAGCACAGCTGGGTCCCCCAGTGACCCCCGGCCTGGGCCCCAGAGCCTGGGCTGAGCCTGAGCACGCCTGACCTATCCGGGTCTGCTCTGGCCTGGCCTCCACTGCACCCGTGGAAGAGGAGGAGGGGGGGGGGGGGGGCATAAGGTGGTCGTCTCTCTGTGCTGCGACACATGTAGTTTATATTCCTGATTTATGAGGTCTCTGTGCCCCGGGACTTGCTGCAGCTGGGCCTGACATTCCACCGGGAGGTGTCCCGCCCCGGAGGATCATGGGATTTGTGGCAAACAGAAACCTGACAGGGCTTGCTTGCGTGCATACAGTATGTGTGTGGCGGTTGTAGAGCTATGGCAATGCATTCTATACGCCCTCCAGCTTTGCGTTTTAATGTAGTCTTTTTAATTTATGTGCTGATCATAAATTGCGAGATAAAAAGGCTTAACTCATATTGCAGAGCAATTCTCACAGCTTCTAACCTCATTTCAGCCTCCCACTCTGCATTCTACAGAACCCCCCCATCCGTCTCTCGGCCCCCCCACGTGTAAAACACAGTATGTGTACATCTGTAAGAATGCGTCTCTTAAATAAAGAGCCCTCTGTCCAGGTCTTTCCTGCGTCCATGAATGCATCTAAAGAAACAGAACTTCTCACAACCGTTGGGTTATTTATGTTGCAAATGCAGGCTGAGTCATGGGGCCATGGTGTCTAACAGCTCCCGAAGGTCCACAATAATAATAAATTCCTGATATTTGGAAAGGATTTGATTTCAGCCTTCGCAGTTTGTGTGTTGTTGTGCATCACTGCAGAGCCCTGTAATAAATTCTGAACCTCGAGAGCTTGTGAAATTAGAAGGTTTATGTGGCGTGCGAATAACAAGGCAGCTCGATTCGAGTGAGGTTCGCCGTCGGCCAAAACGCACGGCTAGCTGAGCTTGCAAAATGATGTCTTGGGCCGCAATCCACAGGACGTGTCATATCGGGTTTACCCTGCTTGCGTTGATTCTTACTCTCTCTCTGACTTATCTTTACCAATAAAAACCTCAGTCCGATTAAGTCATAAATTCATAGAAGTGATAGTAATCCTGTCCACAGCAGTGAGATTTACTCTGAAAAATTGGAGCAATCTTCCTCTTTATTAGCGATATTTGGGGTCGTGTAGTAACCTTCTACACTATGTATCTGCACATCTGTGGCCAGGCATTGTTGAAACCACACACTGCAGACAGATTGATGTGATAGATTGCTGTTCTTCCTTTTCCTAGAATTGCACATTAAGCCATCCCTCTGTCCGTATCCATCATCCCCTTTGCACGTCTAGCCTACTCAAGGTCGACACACTGCAGTATCTGCCTCAGAGAACACCGAGATATGCGTGAGTCGATCTATGTAGGGTTCTGGGCTGGCCTCCCGTGAAGATAAATTGCTAACCTGGTACAATTGGAACCGTGTAACTTTTTCCTCCCCGCTGTCGAAGGTCATTGGCCAAATGCAACATGATCCAGATGTAGCTTTCCATTTTAAGGAGCTTTCTCCTCTTCCAAATCTATAGACTTAATCTTTAACAGAAGCATTCTACAGTTTGCTCAAGATAATGTGACCCAGTGTATCACATAGGACAAGGACAATGGGAATAGTGGAGGAGGCAGATAACTCAGGGATTTTTTGTTTCTGAGGAGTAACGTGAGTTCTTGGGAAGATCTGTGAGGCAGTAGTTTCATGTTAAGACAAAAGCCAAAGGAGGCATGGTCTTGAATACCCAGGGATGATTAATGGCATTGAATCATAGTGGTAATGGGAGGATTGGAACAGCTTATGAATGCACACATGGAAAGGAGAATCTTTGTCTTCAAGAATCTCTTTTCTTCTCTTTTTACGTCGCTCTGTAAGTCCTAGAATCCAGTGCACCGAGTGGTGTTCAATTTTTTTGCTTCTGTGCGCTTCTCCAAGAGCTGCATTCTTGGCAAATCACTTCTGAAAGAAGTTGTTCTAAACGGAGTGTCACTTGTGCACATATTTTCCTTCCTCCAAGATGTCAAAGTTGTCACAGGCGAGCCATAACACTGTTAGCAGGCCTGGCCCTGAACTTGTGTGAACGTGCGAGAAAACCGAAGGTAATCCTTAGTTAGTTGCCCCTTAATTTGTTCTGACACAATCCAGAGCACTACAAACAATATCAGTTTCATGGACAGCCGTTTACTCAGCAGCCCCCTGTGAAAGAGTATTGCATACTTTCAGTAGCATCAAGCTTGACTGCCAGACACCATTACGCTAGAGATAGGAATGTTTCTGTTGTCAAAATGATATTTCAGAAAATGAATCTTTGAGAGGGGGCTGGGAGGAGAAGGAAAAAATGTATACTTTTCTCGATTGTGTGAGATGGCAAGTCTCTAGTATTTGGCTTGATAGCAGGTCTGGAATTTTGGGGGAAAGGAAAAGTGGTTGCAGATGTTGTCGGGGATGAAAGGGGGGGGGGGGGCACCTTGCAGTCTGGACCCAGTCTTTTCAGTGCCAAGATAATTTGTCTTCCAATTACTGTCTCTTTCTTCTCACATGAGTTGTGAGGGTTCGGGCGGCTCGGCAGGTCTATCGGAGAATAACTTTAACGTGAGTCCATGTGCGGAGGAGCCCTGAGCGTGCGTGGCGTGTGGGGGAGTCCAAGGACAATCTCCTGTGCTAGACGGATGTGAAGTGTACTCATGGGTAATTGCTGTAGATATTTTATGGAACGCAGTGTGTCCCTGTGGATAGATTTACTCCCCCTCTTGTGCTTCTCAGTCAGAGTTGGGATGGCAGGAGGCTCTTATTCCAGTGCTGTCTGTCTGTCTGTCTGTCTGTCTGTCTGTCTGTCTGTCTGTCTGTCTGTCGGTGTGCATCTCTCTGTCTGTCACATGGCTTCAGTCACCAAACCCCAGAAGGAGGCAACGTGTGTCTTGAAGTGTGCAGATCTGGTGCAGCGAGGCCTGGCTAGAGAGAAATCGGGTCTCAGGGCGAGTTTGACAGGCTAGCTTGCCATGTGTGTGGAGTCTGTGGTTTGGATTGGATCCCTAATGGCAGCCGGATCTGGCGTAGCTGTGGACTGAAGCCAGACCTGGGCCAGATTCTCTCCAAAGTCAGCTGTTATCTGCTATAGTGCTTTCATGTAGTGTTTTCACTGCAAGTCTAAATCCAAGGATCTGGCCTACTGTAAGTCGAGCCATTTCTTTGTTATAATGTGTTTAATTTCATCAGCTGGGCTGCTGTGTGATCTATTATTTTGTAAGATTTGATATTGTCTTAAAACCATGTAATGCCCCCCCTTGAGAAATGTACAGCAGTGTCCTCATGTAATTTCCATCTGGACTATGGCACTAGGCGTTAACTCTTTCTCAACCAAGGCCATGTTGGAGCAGCTTTGAAGATTCATCCAAACTCTTGTTTCAGGGTAGTCTGGCTAGCGCCTACCACTTCTCAAATGAGACGTAGTCTGGCAAACGTTCATTTTCTCGTATTTGAAAAAAATGCCCAGACCCGTTCATTGGGTTCCGCGGATGTCTATCAAATGCGTCTGTGCATAGCTCATCATCGTCATGCTTTCCCCCCTGTTCTGTGATTGGTCCCCTATCTCAGGCAAAAATTAGGGCGGTAGTTTCCAGGCTGCCTTAGCAGCGTGAATCAAATCACGCACAATGCAGCATGGGAAGTTGGGAACACCCAGGCTAGTTTCAGGGAGTACTGCAGCTTCAAGCATTCTTTTCAGGGGGTTGGTGTTTGTTTTTAATTCTGTGCTTAATGTTAAAGTTTAGTGTCATTTTCACAGTGAGCCCCATCTCTCCCCATCTGTTTGCATTTGTGCAGTCTCTTGATCCATTACGCTCATCCTGTGTTCACTGATCGTACTGAAAGCTGAAGAGTTCAAATCAATGAGAGACCAGATCAGACATGCATATCCTGTAGTTACAAACATTCCTCATGTCAAACTGACATGGAACCCAAACACCCAGTGTTTAACTAGACTCCGCGTCTCCTTCGGCTGTGTGAAAATAAGACTCACATGCACATTGTTGGTAGTGTCTGACACACAGTCTTTTAAATGGCTTCATTTTTTGGTCTGCCTTTGAGAAACATACCGTCCCTTACTGCGGTGTACACACCCACAGCTTATGGACTTCATATGAAGAAAATCCGATGGACACTCAAAGAATACTGACACTGCGCTACAGTTGTAGGCAGACTTTTAGTATAGATCATTTTACTATGCACAATTCAACTTCTACTCCAGTCTGATCTCAATATCCTCCTTATGTCTGGATTTATTTATGACTGCCAAGAGTAAACAGAAAAGTGTGCACATTCATTCAAATGGTAAAAACACATGATGCTTTTGCTCAGTGGTTCAGGTAACCCACAGCCCCATCTAGCTGCTTCTTTCCCTCTCGCTCTCTATTCATTCTCTCTTCTTCCATCATTCCCAATTCTTCCTTTCTGTCTTTTTTCCTCTCTCGTTTCTCATTTGTTCTCTCTCTCTCTCTCCCTCTTCCTGAGGTCTTGTTCCCCATGATTTCCCTTCCCCTCCCGTAGACCCCCTGCCGTGCTGCTGGTCTCTGGCTCTCTCTGACCGCTGCTCCTGGCGGGCCGGTCAGCCTCGGCGTGGGGTGTTGGGGTCGTGTTTGTTCAGCAGGTAGCGTTTAAAAGCCCCTCATCTGGAGCCTGGCTAGCTAGTGGTGGACGGCCACCGCGGCCCTCTTAGCCCAGCACATGTGGAAGTATCGCGTTCCCTCCCCAGCGCTCGTTAGCAGCGCGGCGCACATTTACAGCTAAGAAAATAGCGGTGGCAGGGACGCGGAGAGAAGAGCCTGTAACTCCGCTTTGGCTGCTGCCCACTGCTGTTGCCCCAGGCAACGGTAAAAGCATGGCAGGGGGCAGAACTTTAAAAAAGCTATATGTGGACATTTGGACTCACTTGCCACTTCTCTGCAAATGAAAAAGGTGGCCAAGAACTTGAGATATAGATACTGTTGTACTTTCATAGCTGAGCTTGCCCAGGAGAAGGTCTTGTTTCAGTAATAATTAGTGTTGTAAACATCACTAGTTATCACACCAGTGTTTATGTAGGCCTTGAAAACACTTACCCTTGAAAAAGGAGTTCGCTACAATACGAAAACCCCAAATATTAAAATAGAAAAACATTTTAATGTGTGTGTACCCACTAAACCAGTACAGTACATAGCAACAGTGGGAGTACAGCAAACAAATCAAGTTCACCAAGACATTGTTTTCTAAAAGGTCCATTTCACTCCTGATGAAGCTGCTAAATTATTAACTACTGTAGGTATAATGTTGTAACATAGGCAAATATTAACAGGAGAATATTAACTTTTTGTTCCTCCATCTTATCAAGGACAACTCATGTGAAGATACAGTATGTTCAAACTGTTTTAACCCTTACCTTTCAGTGTATAATTGCACCCTGAAATCCAAAAGGCTCTAGGCTCTTTGATACTGTAGAAAGCCCATTACCCAAATGTAACATAAGGTCACTGGTCAAAGTGTTGGCTCAGAGTTATGAATTTGTTGAATGGCTGTTGCCTAATTCCACACTTCCAGGAAGAAACCCAATAGTAAGTTGCACAATACTGGCGGGAGTCTGCGTTTTGTTATTGCTGTCTGCTTTTCAGATGACCTCCCATTCACACAGAGAGGAGATTGTGTGTGTGTGTGTGTGTGTGTGTGTGTGTGTGTGTGTGTGTGTGTGTGTGTGTGTGTGTGTGTGTGTGTGTGTGTGTGTGTGTGTGTGTGTGTGTGTGTGTGTGTGTGTGTGTGTGTGTGTGTGTGTTCGCTCGCTCGCTCGCTCGCTGGTGCGCGCGTGCAAGCATGTTGGTCCTCTTGTGTCAGCAGCTATGAGCTTAAGATAGGAATCAGGCCTGATATCCATCTATCCGCACTGTGTTCCGGGGGAGGTCCAGCGATCCGAGATGATTGTGGGGATAGCAGGTCCTGCTGATGCTTCTGGAAGCCACCATGGCTTGCATCAGCAACATCCTATTAGCGATAGTACCACAAAAACGCCTATGTGACAGAAAAGTCATGATTTTCCTCCATCCAAAGTGGAACTGTTTATCACTATATTTACCCAAAGCTTCTTTGATAAGCCACGGTGATGACCATAGGGGGAGTGTTGTGATATAACAATATTAGTTGTTCAAAGACACTTGGAAGCTCCAGGTCTGACAGGCCCCAGGGCTTATTTCAGTTCTGGCTTCTCCAGGCCCCATTGCTTTACTGATAATGCTTGTCCATCACCTGAAGCACATCATCCAGAATGGACGGGCCGAGGTCAAGACTGAAGGAGAATGCCGAGTCGATCTCATCTGGCTGTGACATGTCCATGGGAGCCTGGCTGTAGTCTCTCCCTGAGTTCAGGCTCCCGTGGCCGGGGCTGGTGCTGGTGCTGGTGCGGTCCGACCCGGACGGCTCGTCCTCCGCCATGTCGCCCTCCTCGCTGTCGAGCAGCGGGAGGGAGCTGCACTTCTTCCGCCGGTGCGCCGAGCTCTGGCGCCGGGCCGGCCAGTCGGGGCTCTCCTGGCCCTCGGCCTCGTCCAGGTTGAGGCGCGGGGGCTTTGGGGGCGGCGGCGGCGAGCAGGCCAGGAAGAGGTTCTGCTCGCTCTGGGAACTCTGGAGCAGCAGGCTGTGTCCGTGCTTCAGGAAGGACAGGTCTCCGAAGCGGTCCCCCTGCCCGTCCGAGCCGATGTGGGAGAGGTGGCGGAAGTCGCCCAGCGGCAGGCTGATCATGTTGACGGAGATGACTTCCCGGCGCTTGGACATCCGGCGGGGCCAGCGAGCCGAAGCAGGCTTGCGGTATAGCGAGGTCTTCAACGGCATCCTGCCGGTGAGGTGGATTCAGCACTGGAGTGTTTCTTAATCGCGTTATCACTGCGTGATGGAATCAATGTTTTCTGCTGCGGTTTAAATGGAAAGCATCCTCATTGAAATGGTCTTGTCTTCTTATCTAAGAAGGGAAGAAAAGAAAAAGACATTACCAGAAATGATGAACATGGTTGGACCCATCCAGGTTTTGACATTGATATCTGTCAGCAATACCCTGAAATTGAACAGCTAATTGTCATCTTGGACAAACACGACTGTTTTCTGTAGACGCTCAATCCACATTCGTGCGATTTCCCTAGCACCAGATGCAGACTTTGGCTGAAGTTGAGCCCCCCTTGAAATGGGGGAAAAAAAGTTTTTGTTTGAACGCTGCACCTGTTCACGATGCAATTATTCACAATAGCTTTGAAACAGATGCTTTTTGTAAAGCGGCTTTTAACGAAGTGCTTTCTGATGAATGCTAATATTTAAAAAATTATTTATCTTTTCATTTATCCAGTTATCTGTTCTGTTGAAACCTGACATTTATTGGCTTTTAGAACCCCTACTCTCGTCCATTTCCCAGATTCCCAGAACAGGTTTTTCCCATCAGGGATGCATGGCAGCTCCACAAACACAGGCACTCTGATTTCAACACACTTACGGTATGTTTGTCCGCTTGTTCCTCACCAGCCATAAACAGAACAAGCAGTGCCCAGGAAGTGACTGGGGGCCTTGGACCAGCTTCTATTGGAGCTGTGGAGACCAGCAGCCATTGGAGCAGGGCCTTCCTCTGCACCTCAATAGATGTTGGTGTAATGGCAGAGGCAAGGAGCAGATCTGGCCGTTATCTGGCTCAGCTCTGTTAGAGATGGGCCTCTACTTGGGGCGTTGACAGCCTTGAACGACTCCTTCAGACACATTTTCTCGACCTCTCTCGCATTCTTGCTCATCAGCTTTGGCATGCAGAGCCATCAATTAAGATCTATTATACCTAATCACCCGAACCAGGAAAGGAGAGAGATTCAATACACAATCCAACAGCAGATGTAATCTGATTTAAATGCCCTCTGAAGACGTTTGCTGGATGGGATCAGAACCTGGCGAGCGCCGTCACGTTGTACAGTGCAAATAAATCGCTGTCATTTCACTCGACTATTTCCTTTTAGTGTCTGGGGCTTTCAGACCAGCCCTGGCAATTTGTTCCCATTCATTACTCTGAATTTGTTCAAGACAGACCTCATCATGGTTGGCTTGTCAAGTGGACTGTCCTTATTTATATATTTTATTTATTTATTTTCCTTTCCTTAATAGTGCCTTCTCAGGCTCAGCCGATGTAAGATCTGTGTTCGTGACTCGAAACACTCACTCTTTAAATTTGTAAGGCACTACAGAAAACATGTTTTGTTGGCCAATAAAGGTTTTATCGGCACTTCAACAGCAGCGGGAGGTGCGAGTGTGTGGACACAACAGCATTCCTTTTGCAACACGTAACGCTACAGAGGGGAGGTGGAGCTCAATCTCTTCTCTCTCTCTCTCTCTCTCTCTCTCTCTCTCTCTCTCTCTCTCTCTCTCTCTCTCTCTCTCTCTCTCTCTCTCTCTCTCTCTCTCTCTCTCTCTCTCTCTCTCTCTCCATCTCTGGAGTGATTATCAGAATTAAGGAACACTTTACCCTCGAGCCCTAAGTTAGCTAAAACCACTGATTATAAGCACTGATGTAAAGCCACACTACCTGTTTCTTCTAAAATTGTCCTCCAAAAACAACAACAATAGCAATTACTCTCACTGCACCTTTTTCTTATGACACCTCCTGGTGTGTCATCAAATACCTGTGCTACCTGAATCTCATTCCCGTTGGCTGTTTCTACTACAGTTGTCATATCTGTACTTTTGACAAAATGACTCGCCATAAACGATAGAAGATAGAATTGTACACAATGTCAGAAGCTTAGAACAGGCTTGTAGGTAGGTAGGTAGGTATGGTCTTACCTGGCTGGTGTCTGATGCACCATCCGCTCTGTGCTTGCTCTCTTGCCCGGATCCCCAGTCAGGAAGCAAGGCTGAGACAGATAACTGCTCTCCCCGATGATAACACACCTGACATGACCGGACTTGCTCCACTGCAAAACAAGACGTACAGAGAGAATGAGAGAACTGAAGAATGAAAGGAAAAAGGGGACGACGTTCTGAGACAAGTCTTGCTCTACAAACACTCCTTTTAACTCGAGGAAACTCCAGATGCATGCTTGAAGGATCAATCATTGACTTGAGTGGAGCACCACGTTGCTTTGCCAGCATTATGCCGTAAAATTAAAGACTCCATTTAACCAAGTATGTCAGCCAGAACTGGTGCCTAACTACTGCCAAACCATTTTGCTCTCACCATTTTTAGTTAACAGCCAATATCTGTATAAACCATCAATTAGGCCGCATTCAGTTTGTGTAACAAAGCCCCAAAGTTAATCACTGACCCCGAAAAAGATCCATACAATTCCCTGTTTAATGATCCATCAGATTACCTGGGTCACAGAATGACTCACCTGTCAAGTGACTTTAGTCCAGTCTTCAGGAGAGGAGTCTCTTAGCTCCTGCTGCGTTGATCTTGTACCTGGATCTCAATGTCTCCCGTGTTGAGTCTCCTGTGCTCCTTTAGTGTTTGAGTCCAGCCTGCAGGTGTGGCGGTTAGGTTGCCTAGGTGAGGTTGAGATGAATGAATATATGTGTACGAAGCAGGTGGAGTTTTCCTTTTTTTTTCCTGCCTCTCTCTCTCTCTCTCTCCCTCTCTCTTTCTCTTTCTCACACACCTTCTTCTCGTTCCCTCTACCTCTATTCAGGGGCAACAGGTCTGTTTACCCTTTGGTGAGGTCACATGCCCTCCAGTCAGATGCTATAAATCTGTTGATCTTACCCCTTTTGCCCTCACAGACTCTGTGTTCTTTCACAATATCCCATTCTGTCTCTCCCCCTCCCTCTACTCTCACCCCTTCTCATTCCACACTCTGTCACTCTTTTACCCGCTCTCTCTCTCTCCCTCTGTTCATTCACTATCCTGTTCTTTGTCTCAGTCTACTCTGCCTCTATTACTCTTTCTTATTCTCTCTCTCTCTCATATGTGTCCCTGTCCCTCTTTCCTGGGAAACAGCTTCTGTGTGGAAGCACACAGCACATTCCTCTTCATCTGTGTGTGTGTGTGTGTGTGTGGGCAGCGCGGGGGGCTCCGTCCGGAGAGGGTTAACTGATTCCTAATCTCTGTGTCATTGTCCTCACGCTGCTGATTTCCTGGGGATTTGAAGCCCTTCAGCCACGCCGCCCACCAAAGCCACGCAGCTCCCAGTAGCCGCACGGAGAGACCGACACACACTAGGGACAAAAAGCATCATTACTACTGTACTGAAACATGTCACCTTCCCTCTGTAAGCATAGGCCAGTTAAGCGATTTTGAATTTAAATATAACTGATGGATTTGGATGGAAGTGCATCAAATGGCGTTGAGTTGAATGAGATGCATTTGAGTTGAATGGAGAGCCACTAGTTTACGCATTTGGCCCACCAACAGCAGCAGCCTAAGCAGCATGAGGCGCCGGGGCAAGCACATACAGGCCTGGCTGAGTTGCGCAACTCTCCATCAGCAAGGACTGTAGCCATGCTTACGTTCTCACGCCTCCAGCCATAAGTGTTTGTAGGAGGTATTACAAACATGAGCAGCCGTTTTTTCCCCCTCCTTCTCCTCAACTGTTGCCGCATTCCTTGGCATGATATGTGTGGTGACAAAAGCCTGATGTGTGTTTGAAATGGTGATGGGTGCAGAAGTATTTACCCAGTGGTGGTTTACAGTATGGACTTCTCAGAGTGCCATTGCAGGCATTTGCCTAAATGTGCTGCTTCTCATTTCTTCTACAAATAAATAGATAGAGTACAGATTTAGTTTGGGGTTCGTGTTGCCCTTATGGTGTGTAGTTTTAAAATATTTTGTCAGTGTTTGTAGTGTAGTACCTGACTTAAACACTGACAGCTTCATTTAGAATTTGATGAATGTAGAAATGTATGTTTTATGAATTCCTGCCAGGGTTTTCTCCAAAACTATGCCAAGGCAACTATGCCTATGTTTACTTTTGGTATACACTATTTCAGGTATGTATGAATGTAAGCCAATCATACCTTTTACATGTTTTAGCCAAGATAAAGTTACACAATGCAGCAGCATTTCTCAGTTTGACTTGCAGATATCTCAATGTCAAGGGTTCTGTTTCTTTTTCCACCCTGGATTTAGAGAACAGATATGAAGGTTAAGAGCTTCACAATCATTGAGTTGGTGGAGCCTTACAACCTACAGTATATGTTCCCAATCTAGCCCCCTGATTGGTTCTTCTTGGGATCCCAAAAAGGTTCCTCTCTGAATCTTCCATTACACAGAGTTCTCCATGAAAATCCTTTCTTTAGGGTGCTTTCACACCAACAGCAGTTGGTGCGCACCAAAAGATCCATTCGAACTAAAAGCTCTTAGTTCGGTTCGTTTTTGTTGGTGTGAAAGCATCAGTCACACTCGGGTCCGCACTAAATCAAGCAGACCGAGACCGCCGAAAAGAAGTGGGGGTCCACTGGGGTCCAAACCATAGACTGTAGGTCAAAATAGTGAGTCAAAATTGGCGCTTACTGCTACCGGAAGATAAACATTGATGAAACGTCAATCGGGCCAATTTTTGATTCGTTTGCTGGTGTGAAAGCAGACCTCACTGGAGTCTATATGCTACCTAATAACAATTTTATTGCCTGATGCAGATTTTATAATACACAATTGATCTGTAGTAAAGAGAACATTTGGAAGACACTTGGATTGTAGTGTAGTGTAGTGTAGTGTAGCATGTGCACAGATGCAGACACTGGGATGGTGCGCATATGCAGCCAGTGGGAGCGGAGCATGTTGGGGACAGGCTGGGCCCTGTCCCAGGTCCAGGGAGGAGGACGGCAGGCGAGCGGGTGGCCCCAGCCCCAAGCCCCAAGCCCCAAGCCCCAGCTGTCTGGCAGCGCTGCTCCATCCGCTCTGCTCTGCTCTGCTCTGCTCAGCGTCACCACCAGTGTCCCATTCCCCCACCTCTCCCATGGGACCATGCTATACATCTGGAGCAAACGGGTGGAACACAGCTGTGTGTGTGTGTCTGTGTGTGTCTGTGTGTCTGTGTCTCTGTGTGTGTGTGTGTGTGTGTGTGTGTGTGTGTGTGTGTGTGTGTGTGTGTGTGTGTTTTTACTTGGTGTTAGTGTGTCCAAGAGTTTCTGAATTCTCTGTGTGTGTGTAAATATTTCTCTGTATGTCCTCATTTGTCCGTGTCTTTGTGTTCATGCGTGTGTTTATAAGTCTGCGTGTGCATGCATGCATTTTCTTTGTGCTTGTCTGTCTGTGTGGTTTGCCTGTGGAATTCATTTTTGCATTACCAAACACACAATGTTCCCTTCACCAGAGAACAGCACATCAGGAGTCGTCTCTCTCTCTCTCTCTCTCTCTCTCTCTCTCTCGCTCACTCCCCATCTGTCTGGTCCAGCCTGGTCAGGTCCGGCCCGGTCCACAGCAGAGCCTCTTCCTGTCAGGCCTGGCTGAGGTTAATGGATCCGAGCACTACAGGCCCGAGACGGAGGCCCGTCCCCTCTGATTGCTGTCTTCCTGATGGGCTCCTTTCAAACGGCTCCAACAAACAAAACTCTTCCCCCTTCACAGAAGGATCTGGTGCGCCTCAGCACAAGCAATTACTCACGCAAATGAAATAACACCGGCCCCATCATAACATTTACTCAGGTCCTGAGACCTGCGGCTCACACAACAACATAGAAATTGCTTTTTTTTTTTATTTTTGTAGTATTATCGTTATTATTTTTTAACTCTCCTTTCCGTTCCTCTCTTTTCTGTGTGGAACTCCAGCCATCTCTTTTTTGTCAAGCTGGCAGTTCTGCAGCTCTGGTTTCATAATGGGAGATAATCAACTGGGCGATGGAAATGCACGCCGTAATCCGTGGTGCTGTGGTGTGGCCTACCGAGAGGTCCTGTGACCAGAGGTACAAGGTGGGGGTTGCTTTCATGTTGTTTTTGGTATGTCTCTCTGACTCTGGATTGATTGCTTTGGCCTTGGCTGATGAGAAAGAGAGAGAGAGAGAGAGAGAGAAAGAGAAAGAGGGCGAGCAAGCGACTGGTTCATTGTGTTCCTGGTGCTGGTAGGGCAGACCACTGCTGGGGTTGCTGTGCTGCGGTCGATGTGTGTGTGTGTGTGTGTGTGTGTGTGTGTGTGTGTGTGTGTGTGTGTGTGTGTGTGTGTGTGTGTGTGTGTGTGTGTGTGTGTGTGTGTGTGTGTGTGTGTGTGTGTGTGTGTGTGTGTGTGTGTGTGTGTGTGTGTGTGTGTGTGTGTGTGTGCGTGCGCCTTTATCCCAGAGCCCCACAGAATTTAGCATGTTTTCTTCACCGTCTCCGGAAAAGTGTTTCCAGACCCGGCGTGGAGTGGCCTTTTGTGAGCGGCGAGGCTGAGGCTTTTTGTTTGTGTCTGAGTGTTCGTGCTCATTGTGCACCTCCTCCTCTGTGTACCGAGTCTGATGGACTTACCCCACCCAACTCTACACCCAACCCCCCCTCCCCAACACACACACACACACACACACATACAGACAGACACAAAGCAAGGCAGAGAGTAAATAAGCGTTGGTGAGTTGTGGTGCGAGTGGGCGCTGTGACTCAGCGCTAGACATGCGCGAGCTCGTCCTCCGTCCTGACGCTGCATGGGGGTCTGAGGCCGGAGGGAGGGAGCTGTAGTCTCGCCGCTGATTTACTGCTGTTTGGACTACCAGCAGCTTCTGTGCACCGAGCCACTGTGCGTCTGCTTCACACTGAGTCACAGTGAAGGCGCCATGGCGGGGGTCCAACTGAAACTCACCTGTCGAGCAGAACACCTGTGTGACCTATATCACAGCCATAGAGCAATGTGATGCATAATGACTCCACGCTTAACTTCCGCGGCTAGAGCAAAGTTCAGTGCCTAAGAGGACGTATCATGTCACTTCTGCTATGAAACAGCGTGATGAACACCAAGACATCTGCTATGATGCAAGAGAGTACACTTCTGATGTCAGTTGAAGGAACTGATTCACTGATTGTGAAGCTAATTGGAGTTACAGCTAAAACAGAGTTAAATAATTAAACACAGAGGCTTGTATGCCTAATTAATATTCCAGTTTTCATTGGTGAGCCTCATCAAGCTGCAATGCTATGTTAGTCCTACTTTACGCTAAGAGAGTAGCCTCATGACTACTGCTTTATTCAACATGCTGGGCTATTGGCACAGACTCATACGCTAACCAGCCTATTCAGCAAGGTTCCATAAATATTGATTTGATGAGAATGAGATATGAAATGCTATTCCATTTTCCACATTTGCAGAGATGTTTAAAAAACTGTGAAAAAGTTCTGGCTTTGTTTAACCTTTTCTGAAATTACCCTATAACAGCATGGGAAATACGTTTTTTGCCAAAAAGGTCGATCCCATTAGTTTTCCAGTGTAATATTGAATCAGACTGTTGACTTATTTTTTTAATGATTAATCAATCATTTAATTTTTGCATTTAAATTATTTATTTTATAGTGCAGTGTTATCTGCATAATGTTATTTGCTGTAATTACACTCTGTAGACTTTGAGTATTAGTGGGTGTATAACATTTCAAAGAAAGCCAAGTACAATTTTATTGAGCGGCATAATTATTTTTTTCTGGACATGCTTGATTACTAACTTCCCTTAAAAAGATTTTGATTTTATTCTGACTTGCCTACTCATACTTCATTCACTTAGATCTGAAGGGGGAATTTATGTGTCTGCAAACTTTTGTGTGTGTGTGTGTGTGTGTGTGTCTGTGCGTGCGTGTTTGTGTGTGAGTTTATACCTCACAAGTTGTGGGAATTCGGGGAAATTGGTCTGAAAATGTGCATTGCCTGATGTCCTCTGGCACGCTGCAATTTGTAATTATTAAATCAAGGGCCTCAAGATTTGGGTTTCTTTGAGGGCCCAGACCAAAGCCTGGAAGCGAACATGTGGACGATTGGGGGAGGGGTGGGGCAGCGGTGGGGGCGGCGGAGACTCCTTCACTCCCAGAGCTGTTTGACCAACGTATTAATGTGATAAGATGCCACTTAATCTCCTGGTGCCAACACAGCCACACTTGCCATTTTTGCACAGTGCCCCACAGTACTTCCAGGAACCAAGTGCCTTGTGAATGAGACTGTAAACAGTCCTATCAGGCTCTCCTAATGCCTCTTGGGCTGCAGTGGCTCCTTGGCATCTCTAAAGTGCCACTGCGCATAATACTGAGTGTGGGAATAGGACATTATTTGGCATGGGATTTTTTGTTGTGGCTCACAATGATAAAGTTTTATTTGTATACAGATAGGGCAAGCATGTATGGGAT
This sequence comes from Sardina pilchardus, assembly GCF_963854185.1. Lineage (NCBI taxonomy): Eukaryota > Metazoa > Chordata > Actinopteri > Clupeiformes > Clupeidae > Sardina > Sardina pilchardus. The sequence continues at coordinate 371,142 of NC_085013.1, forward strand.
TCTGACACTGCCATCTGATTGGCTCTTAGCCTCATGAGTTCATAACCTCGTAAGGTTATGAGCGTGTTAATAACCTTTTAATTACCGTTTCTCGCCAACTTGGAGCTTATTCCGTGTGGAGCCCGACTATCACAAGCTATCAGGGTAGTTTCTGTTTCTGGGCCCACTTTCCACATTTCCAGTCCCTTTCATCCTGCGTGGCAGACACAAATGTGTTGGTGGAAACTGAATCTCTGTTCTGGTCTGCCACTTGGCCACCCCTCAGTGTCAGGAGCCCAGTGTCGCATCAATCATAATGATTAAGAGCGCTGGAGAACGCTGGGCACGGACACATCTCTTTCTCTCTCTTTCTCTCTCTCTCTTTCACTTCCACCTCTCTTTCGCTCTGTTCATTTGCGGTCGTTGAACAGCAGGCCAGACGGTCCAGCACACTGGCTCTGTCCTGCTGCCTCTGCTCCGGTCCAGACACATCCACCGCCGGGAAGAATTGAAGTTTTAGTCCTTCTTAACATTATTTAATACATCATGATCAGTGGCTTGGAGTCTTTCATTAAGGTTTGAGGAATTGATGAGTGTCTAGGAAAGTGAAGACACTGTGTTTCAACTTAATTGAGTGAAAAAGAGTGTGTGTGAATCGATTGATAAGGATTTGTGTATATATTATATATTTATTGGGTAATTAGAATGTACACATGTACATTTTTGTTGTTACCATTTTCCTCGACTTGGTGAACGTCTCACGCCCCTCTCACTCGCTCGTGTTTTGTTCTTCTTCTCTCCCTCGGTCCTCCCTCCCGTCCTTTCTCTTTATCCTATTGTTCCTTTCTGTTCCTTTCATTTAAGGTTCCCTTCTGATCTTGTTCTCCAAATGAGCTTGTGTACTTTAGCCTGTTCATGAGTGAGACACTGGAGCCAGGTGTTCTGTTTGATGCACTCAACAGCTCCTGCATCTTTGTCATTAACAAAGCAGAGGAAGTTGGCTGCAGGATTTGTGTGATAAAGAGCTCGACGCAGACTCAGGAAGGGGAGCCGTCCAGACCTTAACTATTCTCTCCCTCATTCTCTCTGTCACACACACACACACACACACACACACACACACACACACTGTTCTATCCTTTCCCTGGCTCGAAGTGCTCAGGATCTGTTTCCGTTTTGTCATTTCCTCCCAACACAGACACTCTCTCACACACACACACACACACACACACACACACACAGACGCACACATCTCCCGATTTTCTGGCTTTGAATGCTCACAGATCTACCTCCACTAGACACACACACACACACACACACACACACACACACGCACACGCACACACCTCCCTGCTTTCTGGCCCTTAATATTTACACATCTATCTCCACTTGTCTGTGTATTGTTTTCTCCCACCCATAGCACGCTTGTTTGAAGAATAAAAAGTGATATGTTTCCTGTCTTTGTTCTCTGGTGCAGTTTTGGGTTTCCTTGCACTCTGGCCCTCCGACTGGTGTTGCGTGTGTTTGTTTGAGTTAGCAGAGAGCACTGGGCACGCGTCTCGCACGGACATAGCGCACTCCTAATGAGCTCTAAATAAGTGTTTGGGCCCCATTAATCACCCCTGCCACATCTCACTGACAGAAAGGAGAGATCGTGTGTGTGTGTGTGCGTGCGTGCGTGTGCGTGCGTCCGTGTGTGTGTGTGTGTGTGTGTGTGTGTGTGTGTGTGAGAGAGAGAGAGAGAGAGAGATATTGGGGGTTTGGGAGAAATATTGAAGATTAAACTTCAGAGAGCTGAAGCTGAACCAGACTGTTGGAGAGTAGAGCAAAGCTGCCTGTAAAGACCAGCTTATGTATTATTTCCTCTGAGGTGTTAGTTCCTGGGTGGTGGTGGTGGTGTGCTGGCTGTTTCCATGGTAATTCCCTGCCAGGATGGAGTGCGGTTGACCACAGTCTGAGTCAGGAAGTGTGGATCTCAGATTTCAGATGAATACAGGCATCACAAGTCAGTGTTGTTCCATCACAAAGATACATAAAGGATTTAGTTGTTGAGTAATAAAATGTTGATGTTGGAAATTGTCTCTACAAGGGAAAAAAATGAAATAAAAACATAACAAATTGTGAAGCAATTGTACAAATCAGTATGTTTTGGACATCTCATTGAAGCATCGCTCTGTTGTGAGGACTTGCTAGCTGTAGGCAAGAGCAGGGGAATCATCAGCCTTGCTACACGCCTCTCACGTCTTCTCATCGTTTTCTACATCATCTCTCTCTAACTAACACCTTTGTTTGGCACTTTGAGAACTGGAGAATAGACACACACATAGGTGTATGTGCACACTCACACATTCATTCCCTCACTCACACACACACTCAGTCACTCACTCAGTCACTCACTCACTCACACACACCCACACTTTGCACATGTGTTTGAGTGTTGCGTGAGGAGTTCCGCTCTGTTTTGGACAGCTCAATGAGCCATGGTGGGATTGCAGGCCGTTTGTCTCTCTGTGCTGTGCAGTCTTTAACTCCATCTGCCTCACAGCGCAGGGCTGGCCCTGGGACAGCGGGGGGGAAATGCATGATGGGATGCAAGGCTACTTTAAGTGGGGACTTACACACTCCCCCTCTCTGGCGCGTACAGACTGAGAAGGACAGTCTTTAAGTTGCTGTACTTCCTAGGGGGAAATGGACCCGAGGATGATAGGATTGTGTGATGTCAGCCACCGATGAGAGTTCACATTAGTATGTCAGTAACTTGCCTGACATCATGGTTCTGTAGTCCATGGAGCTGTTCCGTACAGGAACGTTTAGGACCTCACAGTGTCAGTCTGAAGCTGCAGGCCATGACTCATAACTGGCAGCCCTCTTACAAACACACACTACTGTACTTGCACTCATGCACACTGCACATGCCCTCTCCTAGATACCGGACAGCCGTCACTCTTATCCATGTGGACATGTAGTCGAGCTACTTGTCATGCACCAACATACACCTGCTATTTACAGTACAGAATATGTGCACTGAAGCTGTGTGAGACTTCTAAGCGGAACCACTTCCGTGTGTGTGTGTGTGTGTGTGTAACCATGTGTGCGTGTGTGTCTGTAAGACTCATGGCCTCTGCAGTGATAGCTGATGATGGTATATCATATCTTAAGCTAGCTTTGTGTGTGTGCGTGCGTGTGTGTACGCTTCCCCCACACTGTCCCAGAGGAGGAGGGTGATGTCATTCCTTCGGCTCTGCTCCTGTCTCTCTCTCTCTCTCTCTCTCTCTCCCCCCCTCTCTCTCTCCCCCCCCCTCTCTCTCTCAGGAGCTGTGGTCTGAGTTAGTAGGCCGTCTGCGGTGGTTTCCCATCTGCTCCTCCTCCTCCCAGCGCCCCAGTGTGCTCACCTCTGCCCACTGAGATCTAATGTGATTCACAGAGCAAACACACGCCAGACCAGACACCATAACAGATCACCTCGTCGCCCTGGAACACACGCCCCCATGCGCAGAGTGGCTGTGTGAGTTATGGTGATTCAGGGCCCAAACACGCGCACACACACAAACTTACGTGAACTCACACACATCTTCAAGACCAGGAAACACCCCTTAGTGTTTGAGCAGCAGCGTCATCATGCTTGCTAACACCTGGGCTAGACAGCACACCGCTCGGTTACCTCATCATTCTTCCCCAACTACATCAGTCTCTGAAAACAGACAGATGAACAAACAGACGTACAGTTGGAATCACACGCTACCTATAAGTCCTGTAAAGTGCTTCATCTGTATGGCAGGGTTATGTGTACAGACCTGCCTGCCAGTAAATAGACATTATGTGCTTTGGCCAGCCCAGGTTGACCTAGTCTTACCTCAGATGTCTATTGAGTCGAGAGCCTCTCTTAAGCTTGTGCTTAACTAAAAATAATACAGCAAACTACATTGGCCTATTACTCCCACCCTTGAGAACAATGCACGCTACAGTAGGTGCGTAAGCGCTCCAGGCTTGTGCTTGGCTGTGATACAGGAGTGGCCAGTAGAGGGCGTGCTGGAGCTGAGGGATGGTGAGCCGGAGGCGTAGAGGGGGCAGGGGTGCCAGGGCCAGCAGCACACTCGCTCGCCTGTCTTTTGGGTTCCATTGAAGATGCAACAGTTGTTTATGTACTTAATTGAGCTTGCGTGATATTTCATGGCTCCATGTTTGGAACAGGGCAACCTGAGCTCATTCTTCGCCGCCATGGTAATCAGAGAGCGGAGTCCAACACGCGACGCATCACCCCATACAGTTCCGTTCTGCACCGCTCCTCTTCTCTCCTCCCCTCCCTTCTCTTTCTCTCCCTTGTTCTTACTTTTCTCCTCCCTCCCTCCCTCCCTCTCTCTGTTCACATGGGTGGTTGATGGAGCCTTCATCATCTCTTCCAGATGGTTTACCTCACAGAATTGCTTGTCCTTTGCTATTTTTGCTTACCCCTAAGACACACGCACACACACACACACAAGTGTGCATGCATGTAAACGCTCACAGACAGATAATTTTTTCTCCTCTTTCCCTTACTATCTCTGTATCTTGGTTACTCCTTCACTCACTTTTTACAAACAGAGAGAGAGAGAGAGAGAGAAAGATAAAGTGAGTGAGTGAGCGAGCGAGAGTGAGTGAGAGAGAGACACAACCAAAGCCCAGCAGCTCCCCTCTCTGCCCTCGTGCTCTTGTTAGGTGGACACATCCTTGGCACAGCAGGCTTCCTCTCCTAATCCCCTAAAACAACGGTTTGTTCTGCAGACAGCTTGGCCCCGCGGCCCACCCTCTGGGGCGGAGGGGCTGGAGTGCGGGGACTTAAGCCCAGGCAAGGGAGCCTGCTGCTGGGCCTCCGGGCCTGTTTATCCAGCCTCCCGCTACTGCACTGGAGGGCCTGGAGCCCCTGCTGCCCTGGAGCCTGTGTCTGCTGGGCTTGGTGTTAGTCTAACACTGATCCAATGGCACTCACAAAGGCCAGGAACTGCAGGAAGGTACCCGGCCACAGAAGTCTGACTGACATCAGCCGTATCCATACAGTGATGTAGTCTTAGGTGCAGTCTTAAGTGCCTGGAGTACACATAAATACAACTGGTATTTACAAACAAATACACACCAATCACAATGGTCTACTGTATACTTGTAGATAGTTAGGCCAATGAGGCTGCGTGTAACAGAACAATGTGGATTCCTGCAGCCCTGGACTATGGGCTTGGCTTGGCTTGGCTTGGCTTGGCTTGGCTTGGCTTTAGTTGTACAGTGACGGAAAGGCACTTCAGAAAGGCACACACTTTCTTTTGCTCCACTTTTGACTCTTGTGTTCTAGTCGATGTGATCCCTCTACTTCTCAAGTGGCATATTGTCTGCCTGCCTTTAACTTCTGAGAGAAATTTGGGCCAAAACAGTCCTCTTCATTGGAGATTGACTTTGACAGTCTGTCAAGATGTCTGTTGGCATGGAATTTTTTAATGCTCAATTATGGCGGTAACTACAATTTCTGTTCTTGTGGCCTAAGTGAGGGCAGCTTGCTAACAATACCAACATGAGGTTTCTATGGCCACAGAGCACACATGTATATTATGTGCTGTAAAAATCAAGTCAACTTTATTTGTATAGTGCATTTCATACATCACATTCAATATGCTTTACATAAACACAAACAAACAAAATACCTTTGACTTAATTGCCCTGCATAGAAGGTTTATAGTCAAAGTATAGTTTAGAAATGAAAGCACAAAACACACAAGGTCATAGAACATAAAAGCATAAAAAGGGCAATAGTTTAAAAGTGTTTAAAAAGTAGGTGACGCTTTACCTGAAGGTATCTACATGAGCTCGTGACACAGTCATGACACATGAACTCTAACCCTAACTTGTCATGACAAATATTGAATGACACTTAATGACAGAAGCGTTATGTCATAAACGTGTATGACTTGATGACGATAATGTTAATGACATGTTCATGACAGCGTCATGTCACTCTTATGTAGATACGTTCAAGTGAAGTATAGCTAAAAAGCAATAATTAAAACGCTTTTAAAAAGCATCAGATGCATTTGTTTAGCCCAGTCTGTCTGTCTGCTGTCCCCTTGCTGTCTGTATATGTGCGGAGCTGGCGGCAGTGTCACTTAGGCACTGTGCAAAACGTGAAATCATGGTGCCATTTCAAAGTTCAACTCCAGCAAAGAAATTGCATGAATTTGTTCCAGCTTTTTAAATCGACATTTTCATTTTCAAACATGCGTGGAATTAACCGTGGCAGACGAGCACCCAACAACCAAGAGTGGGCATCAGGCGTGCGCTGTGTGCAGAGCGTCAGTGACGTCAGCTTTGGAGCCCTGGCGGTTCCCTGAGACCGAGGACCCGTGTGTGTGTGTGTGTGTGTGTGTGTGTGTGTGTGGCTCCAGCCGGCTCTGGCACCGTGACGAGGAGCGGCTCCGCAGCACAGAGACGAGACATGGCAGTGTCCTGGAGCCAGCGGCCCTGTCAGACGTCCCGTAATCTCTCAGACACGGCAGCCTTAGCCAGGCAGGGCCTCGCACACAGCACTCCCACACTGAGTTCTGCTCTCTCTTCTCTCTCTCTCTCTCTCTCTTTCTCTCTATTTCTCTCTCTCTCGTTGCCGTTATGCATATTTAAGAGTGGAGTCTCCTTAAGAAATGTGGTTTTGCCCTTTTGTGTGTTTGGGGGTTGCAAAGACAAACATTCACAGACTCGCGCCTGCTTGCCCTGTGATGGCATGTTGCTTGAGTTAGAGGAGCTCTCACTGTTTTTCCTGCCCTATGTGCAGAGTTGATTTCATTGTTTTGACATTTGCATGGAGTACAGTTTTAGTCACATGTTTAGGAACAGTCATGCCTTCGATGCAAATGTTGACTAACAATGCTGATAAAAATGTGATGTGGTCACCGACAGCCTGTTTCTATGTTTAACTTTGTGCGTCTGTATCCCTGTGTGTGCGTGTGTGTGTTACCGTGTGTATGAACACATCTATGTGCATGTGTGTTTATGTGACATCCTTTGTGTGTGTGTGTGTGTGTGTGTGTGTGTGTGTGTGTGTGTGTGTGTGTTTGTGTGTGTCCCTATGTATTTGGGCACATCTGTATGGATGTGTGTGTAATGTTTGTTTGTGTGTGTCCTGTGTCCTCCTGCAGGCCTCCCTGACCTCTGGCCGTGACTACGAGAGCCTGGTGCTGATGAGGATGCGTCAGGCAGCCGAGCGCCAGAAGCTCATTGAGGACATGCAGAGGGAAGACGAGGAGGATGAGGAGGAGGCAGCCACCGCCCGTGCCAAACCCAAGACCAAAGCCTGACCCCAACGCTGGATCCCATTGGCCCACTTAGGACACTAAACCATTGGCGAGGTGCTTCATTGGTTGACGTGTCCACGTTGGTCCAATCAGTATTTGTCGTGGTATGATCGGAGCTGATGTCTTGGACATGGCAAATTCTCGAGTACATATTTCGGACTGTTGTACTAATGGCTTTAGTTTCATAAAGTCATGCTGCTTAGTTTGTGGCCAATTTAAATGCATATTTTTATTGTGTCATTTAAGTTTGGGGAATGGAATAAATATTGTTTGTTTTTTTCTAGAGGTCTCTGTACTGTGTTATTCTGACTTCTGATTATAGCAGGCGACACTGGCATGCTATCCTGTTGCCAAGCATCTACCAATGCCCTAAGCACAAGGGATGGCTCTTAAAAAAAACATGGCTGACACAACTGATGGGATTTTGCAAAACAATATTTTGAACGAATGGAGCGATATGTTTACACACTAATGCCAGATACACCCCAAACACATGCAATGAGTTTATCCCCCCAAGCAAAAAAATATTTAAAAAAAAAGACTTGGTACATTACTTGAAAATAAAACATGTCTCAAAAACGACAGCATTCACATGCGTCTCCAAAATATTCCCCATCCTCACAGCGGCCAAACCGCTGACCTTGTCCCTTCTGGAAAAATGTTTTTCGTGGAGAAATCCTCTCAGCCCTGTTCTTTAAGCATGGGTTCCAGCTCCGTGCCCACTAGACATGGTGCTGCTGTCACTGTGGGGTAGAGTAAATATGGGTCTTAAGGGACCAGAGTTTGTCTACACAATGAGAGCTGAGCGTGGCCCAAACGCTCCACGCTGTGACTGTGGTGGACATGGTGATTGCTCTGAAATTCCCCAACGTCACAGGCTCCTAGAACCAAACTGCAGGGAGGGTCTTACGGAAAGTCAAGACAGTGCGGTGGATTAGTCTTGTGCTCTTAAACTACTGCCCTTGTGGCAATCACTGGACCAGATAAGTTATTTCCTCTTGTACAGATACACAGAATGTCTTTTTGAATATGCTCAATGATGAATTTCAGCAGATTACATGGAATTGTGCACTTCACATATATTGAAAAACCTTGCACCTTCGGTCATTAGTGTAGCTGGAGACTGGACAGCAGACTCACCCTCCCCACTTGTCCTGTCTCTCCTCCCTTCTGCCTGATCCAGCACCATTTACCTGCTTCCACACATTTGACTGACATGCTTGTGGCCCGATCTGTGACTTCTGGACCAAAACCAGTGTCTACAATTGCCAGGCTCATTGAAACATTCTAAGTCCTCTATTCATGCTGCTGTGAGCCTGGTTCCCACCTGCCTGTGGACACAACACAAGTGGACACAGTAAAAGAAGGGGTGACATGGTTTATAAAAGAGGACATGCAAGATTAGGTGTGAATTTTCATAATCCAAATGTAATGACGTGACCGTTTCACTCACCCAGTTGTACTTGCTGTGGGTTTATAATTGTGACAAACTGTTGATAAAGTATGATTGATTGGGCCCATGCGGTGGGGACCAAGTGATGGATCCATGTTATTGTTTGGTCACAACTCTTGCTTTACCGTTGCACAGATCTCCTTGGGACTGCAGCAGGGTTAATCAGATCTTTGGGGGACAGCTGAATTGTTTTGTTAACATCTCCCTGCAAGATACACAAAACAGAGCAGAATGGTTATGGTGTCCCCTAGAGCACTGTGCCACAATAGTGTCTCTATGAAGGGGTCTGTGGGCCCATTTCCTGCTGTCATTATGTGATTTAGGCATCCAAGTTAATCGCCTGATCCAAAAACCCCAAGTGATCCATCTCAGTCGTGTGGCCACGCTCGCCCTGCTCCCACACGGCTGTGTTACACAATGCTCGGCTACGGCAGGAAGACGCCAGCCCCTTTTCTTCCTCCACCCCCCACGCCATCCCTCGCTCCCTCTCTCTCTCTCTCTCTCTCTCTCTCTCTCTCTCGACAACATTTTCTCCATCACATGGTTCTTTTTACACATACTGCTCTTTTCACTTCCCTGGAAAAAGTGGGTAAAATAACAATATGAAAAAAAAACTTAACACACCATGCCTGTCCAAATTACAACACAGGAAATATAATTACAGCTCCAGATATCTATAGGAGAACATATCCTCCCGGAACAGAGGGGCAGACTAACAGGGAACAAGATTGGCAGAGTGACAGACAAACAGGAAAGCAATTTAGCAGACCGCATTACCCATAAGACCCTGAGTGAAGGGAAGGCACGAGAGCCTGAGAGACTTCTGTTGCTCCATCATCAGCTATCCAATTAAGCTATTGTAATCATGATCCTCCATTTTCCCTATCTGCTCTTTTGCTGTCACAAATACTCTGTCACACACACGCACGCTCACTCACTCACGAACACATACACACAGAAGCATACTAATGTTTTACACACATGTTTTTTCTGATTCTCTCTGACACAAATACACTCGCACACACACACAAACACCTCCAGGTCAGTGCTTTTGTTAGTCAAAAGGGCTTTATCCACATTTGCATCTCCCTCCCAACCCAAACTATAGAGCGATATAAAAAACACTCTGCTTGTTTGATGTTGAAGTTATGAAAATAAAAATGGTGCTGGAAATTGAGTGCAGTAGCCATGCTGGCAGTTCTTCTCCTCATGTTGTTGGCTAACCACGTACTACAAATGAGTGTGTAAAAGTCATCAAACTTGTAACACACACACAAAGTCTCATGGAATATCTGATATGGAAGGCTGTGTGTTGTATATTGGCTGACCAAATTCAATACAGTAGGTCAGTGAAGACTAGTCCTACAGTATGTGATACATTATGTAACCATTCCAATTTATACTCTGTTGTATCAGAACTATGACAAGGCCTCTCTCTCCTCTCTATACAGCATGCGCTGCCAAGCCCAAAACTCCACTTGCTGTCCAACCACTTGCAAATCCAAATGCAAAGCTAGACACGGACCTGTCAAGCTTAGCAGGGCTAAATGCTAAATGACTGGATGTAACTGCATTTTGGTGAATGCTAATCACTGCAGTGACATGTTTTTCAACAGACACAAAGAACAAGACAGCATCTGTGTAAGTATTTTTTAAAGCAGTATGCTTCACGGAAGATGATTTCAATTGCTGTTCCAAACTGCCACAAGCTACAGTATATCATTAATCTTGTCGCCGTTGCTCATTTTCCCATCATAAGATGCCTGAAGCCTCTGACAGAACAAATTGTTTGCAGTCATTTCCACCTCTCGCATAAATGTTCTCTCTTTTTTATTTGCTGTTGCCCTGGCACAAGGGGGCTGCTTTTGGTTAATATGAGAGAGAGAGAGAGAGAGAGAGAGAGAGAGAGAGAGAGAGAAAGCAGAACTGGTCCTCATTATGACAATAGTTATTTTATTTCGGAATCCATGCGGCAGTACCAGTACAATAGGATACACATTGTACAAATCTACTCCCTACAGTAAAATATGCTTCAAGAGGAAATCTAAGTCTGCATTCGTAACATACTGTCATTCCCTAGGCTACATAGTGTACTACACAGTGAATAAACACAATATAGTCACTGATAATATAGTGCACAACTGTGTAGTGAATGACTGGATGTTTTAAGCACAGGTTACATACAGACTTAAAGAAAGATGTTAGGATATCGCATATATGAACCACATTTCTTGATTCCAAGTAGTAGTGTAGTACAAGGAATGATTTAAGTCAACAAGTACAATTTTGTTGTTGTAACAGATCCTCCCTGCTCAGCTTTGCACATACATTCAAAGATGAAACGGAAAGAATGATTCTGTAATCATTACTAACAAGAGACACTGATCTTGTTGACCATTTGTACAGTCAGTTTACATCGTAAAGATATGGATGTTCAGGAATGTTTGAGAATGTTCTAGGAATGACTTTCATTTCTTAGCTATAACAAAATGGCATTACCCGTACTTCGCTGGAATGAGTGCTTTTGTCTTAGTTTGATATCCAGGTGTTTATATTTCAATATGCATTCACATAAGTAATCCTAGCTAATCATAACTTGAGATATATATTTTTTAGTTACACCCCACTGTCTTGAGTAACTTTTACAAGTGAAATATTTCTGACATAATTCAGAAAAAAAGAAACAAAAAAAGATGGCAAGGGCCTGGCACCATAGGATCAGGTAAAGTGCAGCACAGGGCACAGGACTTTGCAGTCACTTGATCGATTATGAGGACATGTACCACCTAAAATGGTAAGGTCAGAGACCATTTGGTGTGTGTGTTTGTGTGTGTGTTGTCACATGGTCTCCTTATGTAAACACCACACCAGGGTTTGGCCCACGCCTGTCATGGACACAACACGGTAGCCCAGCTTCTCCAGCTTGTCTAAAACCACCCTAGGAGGGTCATCCACATGATACTCTGAGCTGTGAAATAAACACACACACACACACACACACACACACACACACACACACACACACACACACACACACACACACACACACACACACACACACACAAACATGGTAGTTATGTTTCCTGATGTACCACAAATGTACTAGACTGAATTGAATTTCCCCTTGAGGATCAATAAAGTTGCTGTATCTATCTATCTATTTATGTACTGGAAATACAGCAGATCTGACATGGGCAGTTGGCTATGTTTTGTGATACATCTTGGCTTTGCTATAGTAAACCACAGTTTCCAGGCAATTTAATAAAATAAATAAATCCTACATGTATTTCAATTGTTTAAACACATTGCTTGTGATTACAGATCGTAATTTCTTTTCAACAGAAATGAAATCATAGTAACCAGAGAACGCTTGAGATACTGGGATCCATGGAGGCAAGCAGACAATATAGAAATGGACCGCTGACAGCTGGACTAAGGACTTGGGGCTCTCATTCAGCTGAGCCAGACTACTTCATACTTACAAATTGTTTCCCAGTATTGTTGTTTTCCTGGCCCCGAGGTAAGTCATTATTGCTGGATCTGAGTACTCATCTCCAACCATGGTTGGACCGGTCTCCTAAAACACACATGACAATAAAGTCGATCATCTGAAAACAAAGCATACTTCTAGGTATCCATATCCATATCCTAATTTCATATCATAAAGCCATAATAATAATCATCTTAACATAGGTTGCATGAACATACAACATAAATTAAGACATATAATAGAGATATTTATGTTGTATGTAAGCTTATCTGCTCTTTCAACTTTAGAATATTGGTAGTATGATGATGATATGCAGTTTCAAACAGAATCAATAAAGGGACAACATCCAGTCTCCCAGTTCTCTTTGTAAGGAGGCTACTCCAGATATAATCTTTATTCTGGTTGTGATGTATTCAGCTGGTTGCATGTTTGGGTAACCAAGAGTTAGATCTGCCAACGTTGGTCTCAACTTCCAAGCCAAGTCACTCTTCACAGTAACACTAGTCTATCACACTACCAGTTCCTTTGACAGGCGGACACAACCATTGCATAACCCTCCTGAAATTCTGGTTCTCTCAGCAGACCCATCTGCATAGCCTACTGATGGGACTCATGAACACCACAAAGTTATCTAACAGCCATCAAATTAAATAGGGGGGAGGATGCTACAAATGTGCAACAATGTATCAACATGCGTGTTTGCAGTTAGCACGAATAGGCTACTTCCAAACATTAGTCAACGCGTCCACTAGCAGTGTTAAAAATGTATGTTTTCGTAAGATTAACAAACGACTCACATCACTTCTGTGACACATTATAACGTCTTTAAAACTGTACCCCGTTTATGGCCATGTAACAACGGGACTCCTATAAGCACAGCTTTACTTGCGTCAGCATACTGTATGCTTCAAACAGAAGCGTGCAGAGATACGCACCAGTCGAATCTGAGTACTGATGAGAACGTACGGCATCCTGTTCCACCAAGTTCTGTGCCAACTAGTCCCCCTTAGAGTGGTTAATCAAGTGACAGTTCTTTTTCTTAGACGCGACTGGGTCTTCTCCAGGTTGTGCCTGTGCAGATAGCTCCTGGGTGGAATGCGGAAACACCCATCGAAACGGACCAATCACAGAACGGTCACAGCATCTGTCAATATAACGAGATTATAATGGAGGTTGTAGTAGGCCAGGCATCACCAAATGGCGGACCGCGGTCCGGGTCCGGACCCAGTGACGGTTCTGTCCGGACCCGTTGAAATTGTCGGCCTAATATTATCAAAGAGCATCGTGCGTAGCCAAGCCAATCAACTCGATTGTTTACCTTTCAGCAACAGAGAATAGGCCTATATAGCGGGAGAGAGAGGAGATGAAAGAAAATGGCTTGCTCAAAAATAAGAAAAAATAGATGGTGAAAACCGAACTTTTAAAGATGAATGGACGGATCAATACGTTCGTTCTGCTGTGAATATGCGCTGTGAAACTGTGGCGACGTTAGCGTCACTATGAGATCAAACACGGGTCGTTTGAGGAAAGGTACTGTACGCGCAGAAGTCCGCAGTGAGGGCAAGTAAAACTTGAAAAGCACTCCGAGAGCTAACAAACAGACAAACAAACGCAAACCCCGATGAAAACATAGGCTACTCTCCTCCTCGGCGGAGTAGGATAATAATTATCAAATTGAAAGCAAACTATGACAGGTCTACTCGTGTGATCACGCATGCATTTACAGGCAAATTAGTGTTCGTTAAAGATTTCGTGGATTTTGGTGCAACACAAGACAGCATGTAGCGATGGGACAGCTGTGAATGAGTGCTTAATGCGGCTGCAGAAACGTTACAGATCCCATTGTCAGCTTCAACAACAAGAAAATAAATCTGAACTATTAGCAGAGAATGTACTAACTAGAACGCAGTATGCAAAGAACTTTTTCTTTTTCTTTTTTCTTAAAGATCCACTTTTATTTTATTCAAAAGATTCGGAATGTTTTACATTAGGCTACTTGAAGGCCCTAAGTTCAGGCTGCTCAAAGTTGTGCTTGCACTTTATATTTATTCTCTTCAGAATAATTCAGTGTCTGTTGTCTGTTAACTTTCTTGAAATGTATTCCTAGTAAAGACAACTACAGTATTGTTTTGCATTCAAGTATCATTCAAGTTAAGACTTTTTGGTATGTTACAAGCATATTACTTTGAAAACACTTGAAATGTAGCAATAAATTAAATAGGCCTAGAAATACACGCGTTATTGATTTTATTAACATCAGGGTAGCCTACACTATTTTGAGTGACAATTTAAGATTCGGACCTTTGCCGGGAGGACATTTTAGTAACTGGACCTCTTTGAATTTTAATTGAATACCCCTGTAGTAGGCTACCCAAGGCTACCTAAATACTGTACCTTGGGGTAATTTGTTGAAATACCTTGTAGCCTAGTTTGTTGTAGTTGTTTAGTTGTTGTCCTAGTTTATGTGATGAGAAGGAAGGGTAGCCTATAGAGTAGGCTACCACAGAGTATAATCTGATTCTAAATGAATTGTTAGCCTAACCCCCCCCCCCCCCCCCCCCCCCCGCCCGTTGACTTGTTCTGTATGGAGAGTCCATGGCAAAACACACGAAACAGGGATGTTATCAGACACATTTTGTGCCAGTCGTGGTAAAGTCATCACTTGACATGTAGTAGCAGTCTAATTGCCAACTCCCAATCAATATCAGCAATATGGTTGTGTAACCACAGCAACGACTTGATATCTGTCACTGTCTGCAGAGCTCATTGTCTGTAAAGCACTGTTGGTTCACATTGACAAAAAACAATGTGCAGATTGGAGCCTATTGTATGTGTGTGTGTGTGTGTGTGTGTGTGTGTGTGTGTGTGTGTGTGTGTGTGTGTGTGTGTGTGTGTGTGTGAGAGAGAGAGAGAGTGTGTAAGGGGTTTGTGATTGTCAGGATTGGGTCAAATTACTTTGAAATGTGATCGATCGAGATTGCATGGCAAATTTTGTAATCAGTTGCATAATTAAATTAATTGGATTACCCAAAACATGTAACGTAATCTGATTACTTTATGATTACTTTTTGTACAACTTGTACACAACATACACAATCTTATTTTCCACTGTCTTTAATTCAAATTTGTGGCGATGTTGCCAGGTACTGAACATACTTTTCCCAACTGGAATGGGTCTACTCCCAGATAGCAAGAGGCTGGAGGACCACTGTCAGCCCACAGGGGGTACACCTGGCAGTTCACTGGCGTTTTGCTCATTGGTTCTCTGGTGGTCCACTAACAAGTTGCCATCAAATGGCCCAATATTGTCACTGGTCTAAAATCGTTTTCATTTATTCAGCAATACTTCCTCCATCATTTTAATAAGATGTCATGTATTTTCTTAATATTCACAATAAGTTAAATTTCAAGAGATGGTGGTCCAACGGTGGACTACAAGTGGCATGCCACCAGCGGTCTGCTATCTGCTAATCTGATTTTGCTGTCTGGGTTGGTTGACATTGACAGTTCCTCCATCTTGGGTTTTGATTTGAACCTTTTTCTTGTCAAGAAACTACACAGGCAATTGGATGATAACGAGGGTGTTGAGAATTTAGAATTTGTGTATAACATTAGAGGTGAGTTCCATTCACTTGGTACAGTGTGAGAGGGACATCAAGCATGAGGGAACACATCAAGAAAGCAGTCTGTGGCTGTTGATGTAATCTAACAACACACCAAGTGAATCTCCTGCCAAAGGGACAACATGTAAAATGTGTCGACTGGCCATTGTGTACTCGAGAAGCACCTGCTCAGCACCTAATGTTTCCTGTGTGACTTCCTGTTCTTGTTTTACTTTCGTGTGCATTATTGTGGCCAGTCATATACGTCGGACTCTAGCCGAACACGGGTCATATCGGAGAGGAGTTGGATGCTGAGGCAAGTGTTTCTCTGAGATAATGAGTGTTTTGAAAAACTAAAGGAAGCGGTTGACTACACTCTCAAAAAGATTACTTCTGCCTATTCTGCCAGATGAAAGAAACAGAACAAATGAACATCTTTCGAGTAGATTTACATTTATATGAGACAGATCATGGGAAAGTTACATGAACAATTAACTGATCATGATAATGATGATGAATGATAAGCAAATTAATCAGAATGTAACATTGTAAGCAATCTTGTATATCTAAGGTTAACATTTGTTGATTGACTCTAATTTCAAATTAGTATGTCACTGATATACAGTATACTGTACACTTGAAGTGGATTCCATGTTGTTCTGCATGAGAATGTGAATTTATGGTATTTTGAGAGTTCTTGGAATATCTAGAAATATTCTGATGATTTAAAATCTCTACAATAACCAGCTGAAATCTCTTGTGCATAACAATAATTTACAGACACATCAAGCTTTACAGAAGAGCATTGTGGGACTATTGCTGGTTTCCAAGAGTATGTGAGGACACAGTCATCCAGTGTAAACAGTGGTCTTCTGATTTATGTTTTTGGGGAAAACTGGAATTGATATCAGTGTAGATCGCAAGACCTTCCCTGTATAAAGATCTTACAGTGTTATGCTGTAGAGGCTGAGTTTTTGTTTCAAAATAACAATGAACAAGTCCAGGTAAAGAAATATCTGTTAGTGTCCCACTATTCGTCCTTTCCCAATAACATATACTGTATTCCGATTTGGGAAAATCCTTAGTCCCCAGCGTAGATGTTGGCTGGAGGAATGAAACTGAAATACTACGAGTGAAAGAGTGGGACCAGATTATTGAAAAAGAGGAAAGAGAGAGAAAACTGGATAGAGAGAAAGGGTTGCAGACAAGATAATACTTTGTCTTGAGTGTGCCTTGGACGAATTGAACCTTGCACTTAATATATCCATATGTAAACTTTGGAAGGAGACTTGTTTTAGATTTGTCATGCTCATCTGGGATTAGTTCAGGCACGTTAAGGATGTATCCCATGATTGGTCCAGTCTCTGTCAGACAGCTGCAAATTCTTCACTATCATGTCAACTTATTTTTCTTTAGTTTCTTCTTTATTATTTTGCAATCACTATAAAATCATAGTTCTAGGTTGTGTGCACTGTATGTGTCTATTCATATTATGATATTTGTGTGTACATGCATCTGCTTTATTTGTATTTCGGTTTGTTTTTCTGTGTGCAGTTGGGACGCTTTGTAAAATGTGAATAAAAAAAGATTTACAAATCATATCAACCATGCAGTCTTTTAAACGAAGGACAAAGCGTCTCAACTTTTTCAGAATTCGGGTTGTATTTGTACGTCCAGTGATGTGTATGTGTGTACACATGATGTGTGACTCGTGTGTGTGCGTGTGTGTGTGTGTGTGTGTGTGTGTGTGTGTGTGTGTGTGTGTTTGTGTCTGTATGTTTGTGTAGGTGTACTGTAGGTAGATGCACTTGTATGCCTACTGTATGTACATGCATTTGCAGCATGTGTGTGTGTGTGTGTGTGTGAGTCTCAGTAGACCCTGCTGCTCTTGATCCTCACAGTGGTCTAGTGTGGGATGTGTGTGTACCTGGTATGCTGAGGGCCTCTGTGAGGTGCATTATCCTTGACCTCATTTCTCTCTCTTATTTTCCTAATTACTCTGGACAGCTTACATAAAGCCCCCCCACCCCTACACACATACACACGCACAAACACAGACACTTGCACACACTCACACACACTCCCTGGTGGTGTTTCCCTGTGGTTGCCTGCCTCCAGGAACTTACAGGCGCTTACCTGTACTCTGTCTTGGCTTTGGCTCCTAACTCTGTTGGCTTTGATTTTAGACGTCCTATCCAACTGTCTTCTGTTTGTCTTTGTGTATGTCTCTGTTTTTGCCTGTCCTTTTCTGCATCTCTCTCTCTTTTCTTCTCTTTCTCTTCTCACGCACACACACACACACACACACACACACACACACACACACAAACACACACACACACACACACACACACACACACACACACACACCCACACAAACACAATCTTTGTTCAGGGAAACATCAACAGATGCACATTTGTGGTGAAAGCTTGCTCCAAATTAGCAGTTAATGAGCTAGCATGGTGAAAGGCAAAAATACTCGTATTCCGGCTGAGATGAAAGTGTCCGCCGTAATCAGATGCTGGAGAGGAAATCCATTCTGAGCTCGCCGGGCCATTTATGCTGGGGGTCAAGGGGGTGGGGCTGGGCAGGTTGAAAACAGCTGCGATGGGCACACGGCCACATCAGTGCCAAAGCCCACAATTTAATCACCAACTTAGGTCACATGAACACGGACTTGCAAACAGCAACAAGCAGATAGGCAGACAGGAACACAGACACATGCTTGTGTTTGTGTGGTGTGGTGTTGGGTTCTGTGTGTTCTCTTCCCAGAGTTCCGAGCAATGGCCTACCCACTTTCCCAGAGCGGGGTGAGGGCCCGGCCTGCGCTCACTTTGATTAATCATCAACAGTGCGCTGGCCCAAGGTGCTGCTGGGTACACGGCACACATGCTTCACATCCGCCTGTGCTGCATAGAAGAGCCATGAAGGTGATGCCAACGTTTCAGGCACAGGTAAAACTCTGGCTGCCATCACAGTGAAGGTTCTTTGCTCCTATTTTCTCCGGACATCATAAGAGAAGCTATTTCTTTGCTCTCTTTCTCTCTCAGACAGCCACCTCAAGCTGGAAGGAGAGAAAAAGGGACGAGAGCAAAAAGCATTTGAGAGCAAATCAGCGTGCTTCTTTTAGGGGGAGAGAGAGAGGGGGAAATGTGGTCCAAAACTGGGTCAAGTAATTATTTGGAAGTAAACATTTCCTTTTCGTTTGTGGCTTTCGATGCCTAGGAAAAACGAATTTACATGCTTTTATTGAGAACACTTGTTGCTGCCGATGTCAGAGAAAGATCTGGGATTGGTTGTCCTGTTTTGTGAAAATTCATTTCCCCATCACAATTGTGAAGGGTTTTCCTTAAAAAAATTGTACACAACAAAACAAATATCTCTACCAAAAGATGCAGCAAAAATCTCAGTGGCACCATGTAAGCCATTTCAGTGCAGTAGGCAGGGTTTCCAGTTTTGTCACATCTCAAACACACAGTAATTAAAATGCCTCCAAAAACCTGACAAAATAGCACCAAATAACAAAACAAAATTCCATGAAATCACTTGGAATTGTAATCTGAAGGAACAATTCAAATCACTATAAGTAGGTCGGAGTGACATTTAGCAGGCATGGCTGCTTCCCAGGGTAGGGGACCCAGCCCCTTTGGGCTCCCAGGCTCCCTGCCAGTCCTCTGATGTCCAGTCGCAGCGCAGCGGGAACCCTTCAATTACAACGCCTGGAAACCGCCGACCAATCTGCTGACAGCAGGAAACGCTCCGGGCTTCCAGGCTCGGCCGCTCTGACCAGTGCTCTGGTGACTGACAGCAGGAGCCACAGCAGCACGGCAGCACACTCCTGCTGCTGTTCTTCTAACTGATCAACAAGCCTTAAACTCCCAGTGCAGAGGTGTAGTCCCAGTGCAGAGTGTGCAGAGTTGTACTCCCAGTGCAGAGTTGTACTCCCAGTGCAGAGTTGTAGTCTCAGTGTAGAGTTATACTCCCAGAGTTGTGTGCACATGTCTACTGTAGGTTTTCTATTTCTATGTTAACACAATAATAATAGCAATACTAATATTAAGATTAAGGATGGGATGTGACCGAAGTTCATATGTCAGTCAAGGCAGGTGAGGGAATACTTTTGGCAATATAGTGTATTTATACAGTTCTTAAAAATGGCCCGTTGGTTGTGTAGTTTTGCTCTCAGCAAAAGAGGCCGCAGGTGAGGAATAGCTGAGGAGAGGTAGTGCCATAGTTATCTTATCTACATGATTCTCAGGAAATGACCAGGGATTACCTCATAGATTGTGATACATTGCAGCCTGCTGTTGTTGTTTATTTATGAATGTGCTGGTACAGTTAATCTGTTTAGCGTATGTTGTGCTGATAGGAAATGCTCACACAAAACAATAAAACAAATGTGTATACACACACACACACACACGCACACATACTGTACACACACACATGCACACAAACGCACACACACGCACACACACACACACACATTTATTCATTTACACTAACATATCCTCACGTGCACATTACACAAATGACACACAGAGTGCATGGCACCGCTGGCCAGAACAGGATACCACACCAGCGTGGCTGTCAGGCCCACAACAGAGAGCGGAACAGTCAACACGGACGTGTTGAGAGCACTGTTCTCCAATAGGTTCCAGCACTTGAGGTAATGCATGTGTTGTTTCTCACT
Source organism: Sardina pilchardus (assembly GCF_963854185.1). Taxonomy (NCBI): domain Eukaryota; kingdom Metazoa; phylum Chordata; class Actinopteri; order Clupeiformes; family Clupeidae; genus Sardina; species Sardina pilchardus. The sequence goes on from NC_085013.1 coordinate 391,667, forward strand.
GACTGCTGCGGCGAGGCAGCTGGAGTGCTTACGTTACGCCCCTCTGGAAAGGGAGTGTTAATGAGGGCCGCTTTAATGTTCAAAATACTACTCAGACACTGAGAACATTCTGGATGTGCTCGCCAGCTCAGAGAGCACTAACCAACAACTTTTTCCCATGGCCGCTGACATCACCATCAGACAGAGGTTGCTGTAGTTATCGCACACTTTCATAGAGGTTAAGCTGCTGCTTCACATAAACCACCGAGGTGTCTGTGAGGATTTGGAAACAGGCCTACCAAGCACCAAGGAACAAAAGGAGGCCGTTGTCAGTTGACATTTCCTTGAGTTCATTATTAGCACAATCACTGCTTTTCCTCACTTGTAAGTGGAGATAACATTTGGCTGTAAATCAGTTCCCATCCAGGAACACTGAAGAGCTGTTTGTCAAGAAAAGTTAATACAACAAACGGCCTTTAGGCTAGGTTGGTATGCAACTCAAACGGTCTTTAGGCTATACTGTAGGTTGGTATGCAACTCAAACGGTCTTTAGGCTGTAGGTTGGTATGCAACTCAAACGGTCTTTAGGCTATACTGTAGGTTGGTATGCAACTCAAACGGTCTTTAGGCTGTAGGTTGGTATGCAACTCAAAGCGAAAGGGGGTAAATTTGTCAGGATGGAAGTCAATTACTTGACGATGATGTCATGGTGACTACTGGCGCTGATAGCTTCCACGTGTCTTCAGGGGTCCCGGAAAGGGCCAGCCCACTCATGTGCTGTCCCCCGCTCGGCCGCTCCCAAATGAGAAGCAGGATAGAGCCCCAGCTCAGCAGCAGGGACTCCCAGCCTCTACGGACCCTGTCTGATTCATATCTTCATTTGATTAGCGCATGCACACAGTGAGAGAGCAGATGCGGCTCCCTTGTGCTAATTCCTGGACTCTTCTGAATGAGCTCACTCTGGAGCAAGCTTGTTGCATTTCAGCTGGTTCCATAACGATCCCTAAAGAGATGGAGAGTTGTCTTATCTGCTGTCCACATATTTGACCTCATGGATTGAGCACTAGATCCTTATTTTAGGGACCATGAAGACGACAGCTAGATGGAGATGATAGATGACAAGTGTACTGGCAGAAACCAATTCTACAACAATACATAAAAAAAACATGTTTTGACAGTGTTTTGTATAGAACCCTCGTTCGTTCCAGTTAAGTGGTTCCTTTTTAGAATCTCCAGACCACAGAATTCTGTCCTTATGCTCCGCTTTTCAAGTGCAGTCTCCAGCGCTGCAGGCTGTTGCTGTGTCTCGTGTCTCCTGTCTCTGACTGGCGCCCTTTGACCCAGTTTGACCACCACAGCCCTCTCTCTCTCTTCCTCTGTGCGCACAGACACATCAAGTGAGGGCTCGCGGGGATGAGTGGGGCCTGGTTGGGAGCGCTGCGACTGACTCAGACGGCTATTTTGTCTCTGTGGGTTGCCTGCTCGCCGGCTCCCGCTCGCCTCCATCTCCGCTAACAGAACAATCACGGCACAGTCACCAGCGCGGCTCGCTCGCACGCAACACTGTCTGTCTGTGGCCGCGCTGCCTGTCGGGCGGTGGGGGTCTTCCTGGAGACGCTCTCAGGCTTAGGTAGAAGTCTGCCGTGTGGTTTTGTACTTGGCCCAGGACTATTGTGCTGTTTATTGTTTTCGTGTTGTGTCTGTGTGTCATTATACCACAGCACTTGCATCTACGCTTGAAAAAAAAGCATCAGCATGGCACTGAGTAACGTGCTCGCTACTCTTCCAGGAAAATATGTGGAAAATTCATAGCCTTTGTTTGTGTTTTATGACATGACACATATGCCTGGCATGGGTAGGTCACACACGCATTTTCTGCTCATGTAGTATTGGCTGGATCAGAGCACGCAAAGCACACCCTCACCGACACTTATCTCACACGAAACATTTTACAAGCAAGAGGGGAGATGCTCACGCCCAACTCCCCCCTATGACCCCAAAGTGTGAGGAGAAGAGAAGGAGGAGGAGGAGGAGGTGGGCATGAAAGAAGGGGAGTAATACGTTTATCTTTGACTTTCATATTTCAGGCATTCCTGTCCTCCCCTCCTTCCCCTATCTCCCTCATTCTCCCCCATGCTCCACTCTTCTGGGTGGGAGGCCCACTCTACTCCCCATCCTTCATATGGCGACCTCAGCTAATATTAACATTCCTCAGTGCCATCAATCCAAACAGAGCTGTCAGACGCTGGGGATCTCCTAATCACGCAGGCTTTCCTCTGAGGGTCTAGGCTGCCTTTAGGAGGCTCTCTTGCAGACACATTGTATGTGACAGCAGACATGAGAGGGGCTTCACTATGTCTCATCTCGGCAGTTCGTTGAGGGCCAGTGGAAAAGACATATCTATCTCTCTCTATTCCCTGTCTGCTGCTATGGATCCCTAGCCTGGAAAAATCCACTTAACTCAGTCACGAAGTGAATAGAATCTGGTGACTCTCGATTGGGAAAGGTTTGCAACACTTATCATTGGTCCAGCCTTATCAATTACATTGATCAGAGATTCCAGGCGTTACTTCCTATTTTGCCAACTTTGATCTAACTTTGCTGTACATAACTTTCTGCATTTTTCCAACTGCATTTTTTGATGTGCTGCTGCTTCTGTTTAGTTACGGTTTGGTCTTCCCCTGTCGTCGCTGATTGGCCTGACATTTGTCTTGTCTGAGGGAAACAGTTATGAACTATGGTGCTCCAGACTAGATCTCCCTGAAAGAAGATACTACTGTAAGTGGGTCTGGCCAAGCTACTGAAACCAGGTAAGACTGGAGACAGGGTGATATTTATATTGCTGTGGTTTAATTTAGTACAAAAGCTTACAATATCATAGTGAAAAAGATGGTAACGTAAAACCCAACATACAGCCCCTGTCTCTGCACCGCGCCCCCTTACACACACACACGCACACGCTCGCACATGCGCACGCACACACACACACACACACACACACACACACACACACTTATACACATTCTTTCAGTTAGCTTGCATCACCCCAGGCCGAGAGGCTGCTTCTCATTGAGACAGATGCCAGTTCAAGACCAGCCACATTTTATAAATGAATAATTTCCTCAACTCCAGCCCCTCAAGGGAGAAGCACATGCAGACTCAAGCAACACATCCCATCCACATACCCTCAACCTTTCTCATTTCACATTCACATGCACTTCACCTTTCTGATTGCACATCCATATAGGCCTACCCTCCATCTTTGCCATGAAACATAACAAACTGTTCCAGCCAATCACTGACAAGATGCACTTTCACATTCACATACCCTCCACCTTTCTCATATATTTGGCCTAAAAACAAACAATGATTCAGACCCAGGAAAGGTTGGTTGGCTTCTCTTTTAATGCATGTATGCAGTTTCACTTTAAGGATCCATTCTGCACAGGAGTAAGTGGTTTAAAAACATAAACAATGACCTTGTGCTGTCCTCTGCTTTCCTGTATGTGCTGATACATGGAACTCTTTGTAGCATCACTGCTGGTATCTGCTGTGGCCCTATGTCAAAGGTAATAAGCATGGCAAAATACAATTTATTGCCAACATGAGTTTATTTTTTGGTTGAGAATGATTTGATGAAGCTAAAAAGTACTGAATTTGATTAAATAAAAAAATAAAATAAAGGCACAGCCAGGGTAAACTGTAAATCATTCAGGGAAATAAAGTCATTAAATGAAGAAATGTAGCCTAGAGAAAATTTGCTTTCCCTCTCTCGATATTTATTCCTCCTCTGAATGGCTCTCAGAGCTGCTTAAAGGGCTGTGCGTATCTGCAGGGTATAATTAGTGAATATTGCGGAGTGCTGAACTGAATATGCCTGTCACTCAGTTATGTGTGAGTCATACTTGGCGCTAATGGTGGTGACGCTTACTCCAATTGTCTTTGTGGCCTGCTAGCCCAGCGGGAGCGGAAGACCGCAAGGGTTTAGTGGATCTGAGAAAATGAGTTAATGCTACAGTAAGCTAAACTTGTTTAAATTATATTGCATGTCCCAACTGGCTTCTCCTTCTTTGTTTTCATTTAGGGCACTTCCAGGCCGTTCCCCTGTCACCACCATCTCATGCGTTCTCTATTCCCAGTTCCGCACGCACTGGGCTCTCCCTGGCTCCCATCCTCGTCCATTGACCAACATGCTAATTGATTCATTTTGTGGGCTGGTAGACATATCCATGCAAAGTAACTTACAAGTGAGATTGAACACCACTAAGCACCACTAAACTATTGCTGCATTAACATGGACATAAACATGTATGGAGGGCTTATTCTTTTATTGTGTTATTTCTTATTTATTGTTATTGGGGGTGTGGTAAAGCATGGTAAACATTTAGGTCCAATCGTTCATCCTCTGATGGTCTTGTACATTAAGTGATAATTCCCTGACAATCGAATGAAAAGTGTTGAAGTGCAAAAGGAAGAAGCAGAGAAGCAATTGAAAAACATTTTTTTTGTAAAAGCCTCCACCCACCCGTAGCTCCAGCTTGGCCGCATCAGTGTGGGCCTGTTCTCCAGCACGTAGCCCTCCACCCCTGGGGCTGCTGGACCTCCATGCAGCTGGGGCTGGAGAACTTGGCAGCCCTACTCTGATGCCCTGCTACAAGATGACTAAGAGGAGGTGCTGTGTGTGTGTGTGTGTGTGTGTGTGTGTGTGTGTGTGTGTGTGTGTGTGTGTGTGTGTGTGTGTGTGTGTGTGTGTGTGTGTGTATGTAAGATGGTGGTTGAGGGTCAACTTAAAAAGAAATGTACGTGGGTGCATGAGGTGGTGATGCTGAGGGGGTGGTCAGTACAAGAGGAGAGGTATTTTAGATAGAGAGAGAGAGAGAGAGAGAGATAGAGAGAGAGACAGAAAGAGAGTGAGTGTGTGTGTGTGTGTGTGGTTGGTGGGTCATAAGGCCAGAGCCATTACACAGGTGTGCTAGTGTCTGCACGTAACTGGACCCTGCCAAGCACCCTAGGGGAAGGGGAAGGGGAGGCGGTCATTCTTTTGACTGGACCGTTCCCCTCCACCTCTGTCCTCTGTCTGTTATTACTCTCTCCCTCCATTTTTCTCTTTCTTCTCCCCCTCTCATTCCTTCTAACACATCTTTCTCTCCATCTCACTCTCTCTCTCTGTCCTCTCTGTCACTCTGTCTCTCTTGCCCTCCCTCTCTTTCTTGTGGCCTCTCTGAGTGCCGAGTGTGGAAGTGCCCCTGCGGTATGCAGGAGGTGCAGTAAGCGCGGCCGTGTCCTTTGCCCCCCCGCCCTGCTGCCCCTGGGCTGTTTGGCTTGGCAGCAGGCCCTCGTGTGTGCAGGCAGCTCCCTGTGTCGGCTGGACCCACTGTTATGACTGTTTTCATGTATGTTCTGCTCAACTTCGACAGTATGCCTGACCTCCTTCCTGTTGATATCTGACACAGGTGTCCATCCACACGCACACACACACACACACACACACACACACACACACACACACACACACACACACACACACACACACACACACACACACACATGTGAAACCACTAATACCCTTGCACAGGCCACTCAAAAGAAGCAAACATGTCAGGGGAATATTCTAGAAAGGAAATGTTGCTTTTTTCTAAATCCCCTTCACTGGTCACAGATCAAATGACTCCTTACATTCAGTCTCGATGCTGTTCAGGTCTATTTGCAAGATTGTCCTGCAAATTGGATTGTTGCTATATCACTGCCTCACTTTCTTATACTGTATAAACAACCAGCTGCAGGGTTAACCATGCGTTGTTGAAATCCATGGCGTTCCATATAGTTACAGTAAAGGCACACAAAATTAGAATGAGCATTCTAATTCTTTTAATTCAGCTGCACATGTGCAAGTATCTCCTTTCCTGATCAAATCAAATTGTTGTCTTGTACTGTAATACTATGCTAAAAAATGCCAGCCCAGGGTTCCAGAATGCATTCCATTCTGAGCCCATTGCTCTGTGGCATCATCACATTGACTGCCAACCATGCAAAGTGTTTGAGCTATGTGCATTCTGAGGGCATGGGTTTTTCACTAGTCCTCCATTAAGAGTCAGTAGAAGAGCCTGCCAAGGGCTGGCGTGGGCCAGATTCTTCAGGTTCTCTGCAGTCCGCTTTTGAGAGAAAAGCTAAAGCCTCACTGTGCTCCCATGCCCACAATTCCTTGCTCACTCAATTCAACGTTTGACACAACTTATTTATTTAAGATTCGTTCTGGCGTGACTTTGCTAGGTATCTGGAGCACAGTCGCCATTCATCAAACTTGGCTTTTTACAAACGCAGCATATTCTGTCGGGATCACTATGCTCATGAAAGTAAATGATGTTCTAACTAGCTCTCATATAAAATCTCAACAGCCATCTGTCATCAGTAAGCCCATTTAAAAAAAAAAACACACACACTTGTGATTAAGCACAGGGAACTGAAAAAAACACGTACAGTATCATAATGTTAAAATAACCACATAGCGAAGTGAAAAATGTACAATGTTTAACATGGGAGAAATATAGACAAGAATGTAAACAGAAACATAAAGACAGACTCCATTTGCCCAAATATAGTGCTGAGCTCTAAGTTGGACCGTGTGTGATTTCTGGAGCCAGAGTAGGTCCGGGATCGCGCTCGCTGCCTCCCTGTGCTATGTCCAAGGTCTGTCTGTGCGCGGGCCAACTCCGAGGTTTGTCATGAATCTCCGCTCGTACTGCGCTGGCTCGCTTGGTAGTTCTTTGGCTCCTGGTCCAACTCCTTGTGTATTGTATCCCGTGCTTGTCCAAGAGGCAGCCCGGTTGCCAGAACTTGTCCCAGCTCACCAGAGGAAGGCCTCTGTGCATACACATACACACGCACACACGGACACACACACACACACACTCTGTACAAAGAGAACAAGATGACAGCTGGAGAGATTAGCTGATGGACTTGGACAGAGCTAGTTGCATCGAAATGATAACAACAACATTTCGAGGCCAATCTGTTTAATTGATACTCAGAACCTCGGACACTTGACACGCCAAGAGCACATCAGGTGGAAAGCCGGCCTGTGGGACTCTTCCTGAGGTTGAGATCTGGCCTGTGTGTGAAGCGATGCGGAGGCTTACTCGTGCTGACGGCAGAAGCCTGATCTGGAGCTTTTAGGGGACTTCTGTGGTCACCGCAAAAAAACTGCCCTGTCACAGCTCCTCTCTCTCTCTCTCTCTCTCTCTCTCTCTCTCTCTCTCTCTCTCTCTCTCAGCTACTCTCTCTCTCTGTCCTCCTCACTATCTATCTTTTTTATCTCTTCCCCTCTTCACTATGTCCGCTGTCCGCAGCTGGCTGCACTTTGAGCTCCTAAGTGACCGTGAGCTGGTGGTGACATCACTGGCCTTCCAGGGGGGATATCTTTGAACAAGATCTACAGGCGAAACATTACGCATTTAATGCTCTCATTACCTCGCGCGTGGGATCACAGTGCAGAGGAGGGTCAAGCAGAGGTCTCTCTCTCTCTTCCTCTAACTTATCCCCTCTCTTTTTCTGTCTCTGTCTTCCTCTCTCTCCCGCCTCCTGCCTTTCAGCTTGCTTGTTCTCTCTCTCTCTCTCTCTCTTCCCCACTCCCTTCTCCTGGTGCTGGTCCTGCTCCCTTGCTCCCTCCACTGCCTCCTTCTACCCCTGAGCTCCCTCCATCTTGCCCCCCTCTGTCATGGGGCAATCCATGATTGAACTCACACTGATTTCTTGCTGGTACATTTTGACCGTGACAAAAGACCAAGTGTTCAGTGTTAGCTAAAAAGACACACCACAATCATAGCACGTGTGTGTGTGTGTGTGTGTGTGTGTGTGTGTGTGTGTGTGTGTGTGTGTGTGTGTTTGTGTATGTATGTGTGTGTGTTACTATACTTGACTTGTATTAACTGACAAAGTTTGGGACAGGAATGTGAAGACATCCTAGTCCTGGGAGCAACTGTTTTAGATTATGACAGATTGGATGCAAGAGGCTAGAGGAAGATTAGACATTAGCTCTCCTTGCACTCCTTGTTTAGTCGATAGGTCCCTAGTGATTGAGCCTCCGCTACATATAGCGTATACCTCACTGAGACCACTTGTGCCTGTGTGGAAAAAGACTTGCCATTTTTGAGGCCATATACAGGGGTTGGTGGGGAATATGGCAGAAGAGGTGAATTTACACGTTGAAATTAGTATGTAAATCATGTGCAGTTGTAGTCATCAGTGAGTTACTGTAAACATGACTGCAACATGCTCTCTTGAATATGTGTGGTGTTTTAGTGTGTAGTCTCTTCCTCTTTACCATAACAAGTCCCATTCCACCCCATTCATTTGGGTTCATGTGGGGTCTCTCCAGCTTGGCCATGCTGGGTGGCAGGTCAGTTGGCTGGTCATATCAACATGTGTGTCCACTGTGTCCTTTGATGTGCGTACTAAAGGGGGCTCTGGGGTCATTGCTGGGGAGCGCAGTGGGAGAGCGGACACATCCATGGGCCCTGTTTGGGAATGTGTCCCCCTGGAGGGACCACTCTCTCACCCTGTATCAGCACTGTTTTCTCAGCTGGGTCAAGCAGTGGACAGGAGGAGCTGCTGCTCCTCATTTATTTGCTGTGTGTGTTTGGGCGAGGTGTGTGTGTGTGTGTGTGTGTGTGTGTGTGTGTGTGTGTGTGTGCATGTGTGTGTGTGTGTGTGTGTGTGTGTGTGTGTGTGTGTGTGTGTGTGTGTGTGTGTGTGTGTGTGTGTACTGATGAAGAGTCTTTCTGAAAGGATGAAATGCTGACTGTCAGGCCTCAGGGACACAAGTTCACCATCCTGCAGGATGCTCACATGACTCTGTCTCTCGGCCTGTTTCTGTGCTCAGCCTGTTCTCTCTCTGATATTGGTTTAGGCTTGTACTTACTCAGATGCATCTCCAACATGTTTGTGCTCATTGAAAAACACACTAGTCATTTTTTTCAAATGAACATTGAGTCAAGACCAATAGGAGATCTATAACAAGATCAATCCAAGACATAACCTCTCTCTTCAGAATGGTAATAAAATAAAGTATAATAGATAACAGTAATAATTGTGTGTAGTAATTAATGATAATAATAATGTATGTGTGTCTTTGTGTGTTTGTAAGTATGTGTGCCTGTCCATTTCTCAAAAGGATGTGCAATTCTTCATTTACAATCAAGAACAATTTCCACAAGTGTTCTGCTCTGGTGTAGCCTATATGTTTCTGTGAGTGCATTTGTTTTCACCATACACACACATACATACACACACACACACACACACACACACACACACACACACACACACACACACACACACACACACACACACACACACACACACACACACACACACACGCACACACACATCCCACCTCCCATCAAATCTGTTACCCCTCTCTTCCCATAAATTTCACTAGCTAAAGTAAATTTGGTTTAGAAGCTGTGTTTTTTTTAAAGCATGCCCCCCCCCCCCCCCCCCCACACACACACTCCCCCTGTCTTACCCCCAGACTATGTAGCTGTTGGCAGTGGCCTCTGGCAGCTCCCAGCAGCTCTGTGATGCGGAGCAGCTTTGGTGGGACAGAGGGGGCGGGGGGCGGGTGTGAGGGGTGTGGGGGGTCACTGGGGGAGTTTATTTGTACTGGCAGTCCAGAGGAGCTCTACCTCGGAGGCTTTGGGCCACAGAGGCACATATATCTTACCTTCTGGCAGCCTGGGCAAGCTTTTTTTTGGAGGGGGGGGGGGGGGGGGGGGTACAGGCTGTCTTGAGTGTGTGTGTGTGTGTGTGTGTGTGTGTGTGTGTGTGTGTGTGGGGAGGCGGCGGCGACCAACCAGGGGAAATGGATGAAGCAACTTGGAGGGGGGTGGTAGTTTGGAGAGAGAGGCATGAAAAGAGAGGGATGAACAGAGGGGGAGAGAGAAAGAGAAGAAAAGGAGAGAGGGGGAGAGAGGGAAGAAAAGGAGAAAGTGAGAGAGAGGGAGGCAGAGAGCGAGAGAGAGAGGGAGGGAGGGAGAGAGGAAAGGGGCCTTCACTAGTGGGGAGTCAGCCAAAGTGCAGGCCTCCCTTAATGGCTTCTCCACTGCTCTGCACTGGGAGAGCGGAGACTAGCAGCACACCCCACACTCCTGAGCTCTACTCGTACTGCAGTGGACCACTTCATTTGGGCAGTGCTGTGAGTGTGTGTGTGTGTGTGTGTGCACATGAAGTGTGCTTGTAGCTGTGCATGTGTGCATGGGTGTAGTGTGCATTTCAACTTCTCTCTCTCTCTCTCTCTCTCTCTCTCTCTCTCTCTCTCTGTATGTGTGTGTGGTGTGCTAGGGGTGAGCTGTGGGCCACGGGGGCCTAAAGTGTCCCCTAAATACCCCCTCAGCCTCATTAGCAAACCACTGGCACCTGCGGACACAACTGCACTGCCACTGCTGGATTGATGGATGAATGAATTGGCTTCTTGGAGCAAAACATGAGATTTATGGCATTTTTCATATATATAAATCCCCATGTAATTGGATGCTTTCAACCAAATAAGAAAAATTGTTATTCTTTGATTGAGAGCCATTCATTTTGAGAGTTTTGCAGTGGTTAAGTGATCCCCTCACTCCCTTCTAATGATTCCTTAATCAGCTGTATGCTGCTCTGCTGATGGGCGCACAATTCAAGCAGATATTTTGAAATCACACCAGGCCAGTGTGCCAATTCAGATGCCACAATCCCCGAAACAAAGAACAGTTCAAGGGTGCTGGCACTCACAAGGCTTCACTGATATTTTTTATTTGTTTTAAGTGGGAAACGGAAATATAGTAAACACAGAATGTAATTTTGTCATAAAATTCCTCTCAAATGGTTTGCTCTTGGCTCAGGATGGTTTGGAAGCCTTTTGAATGTGCTCTGTATTGATTCTCCCCACCTCTCTCCACCAGATTCTTTACTGAGTTTTCTTAAAATATCGGCTTCCCCTTTAAGCATTTAACATTTTATTGAGAGTGCTCTATTAGAGCAATTAAAGGGTAAAGATTAATTCTCCATCTCAAGCCAGTGGAGCCTGCCTCACTCATTTGTTTTCATCTGAAATGATTGGGATTGGATTCCCCTCTGTTGCTGAGTACAGCTACCCACACACACTTGGAATTGGGCTTTGGGTCTGTGAAAGGGTACAAAAATACCAGATACCCGATATTACTTATGTAATGTCACTCTATTGGACTTTTTATTGCCCAATTTCCTCCTCCTCATCGTTTCTATATTGTTAAGTTCTGTATAATATTTTAGACTTTTTTGTGTCTGTTATACTCTTTTATTTATATTCAAAGCATAAAGTAAACAAACTCTCAATGAATAGAAGTCAAATTCAAGCCGGTTGAAAAAATAAAACCGAAGCTTTCCCTTTTTTAAGAGCTGTAAATTGATTTTCCACAGCCAATAGCCACATAGTATGGGGTTTTCAACACAATGTTCCAAACTGCTGTGCAAGCAGGTGATAAATCTACTCCGCCACGATGCTGCTGTTTGCATCCAAATTCCATTGTGGAATTCTCCCTCTCTTCCTAATCTCAGGAGGTCTGCGTGGAACCTGTCAGGATCTTCTCCGGCTCTAAAGAGCCCGGTGTTTAAGGATGGACTCATGGTGTGCAAGGCTGTCAATGTGGCCCTCATGATCCAGGTGGATAGTCAGGCCTCGCCATGTCAGCTTAAAGATTAATGATGGAGCTCGCTGTGCTGTTTCGCTCTCTCTGTTTGAGTGGCTGAATGGCTTTCCATGCAAGCGGTGGAACACTCCCCACGTTCAATACACATGCAATACATGAATGATATTTTCCAACCTTGGGTAAATGTCAGGGGAGACTGTTTACTGCCATAACATGCAAAAGTGCATCAGAGAGAGAGACTTGGAAAAAAGGGGAAGGGAAAGACATATTCCCCCTCTCTCTCTCACTCACTCACTCACACACGGACAGTTTCTCTCCCTTTCTTCCTCTCTCTGTCACTCAATTCTCTCTCACTCTCACTGTGAACAACAGGATAGAAGGTGCGTGACCACTTCTTCGTTGCATACTGCATCTCCCAGGCAGTAAAGGCCTAATTAATGTAATGAGATGCCATCGTCCAGGGACAACCACAATGCTATAATAGGTGTTTGTTGTCATGGGCCACATCCACGGCTTTGACTTTTAGTTCGTGCTGACACTGTAGCAAGCATAAGCTTTTACTCTGGTACAAGCTCACCTCAAAAATGAAAACTTTGTTGTGTGTTTGTTATGTTATGTAAGGCTGGTGTTATGTGTGGGAGTTATAAATCACTTATGTGTGAGCAATTCAAATTTGCTGTTCATATTTCATAGTCTTATTTACAGTATTCTTGTTCATGTTTGTAGTAGCATTTCTTAAAGTTTATCAAGAATCTAGCAGACCTTCATCACTACTGATGAAAACTCACAAATCACTGTGGCTGAAAAATATTCTTTTTCTCTTTCAGTTGGCTGTGTTGCTCTCTATCTGTGATCTACAGGTCCTCACCCGCTGGCCTCAAATCTCCCTGTGTTATTGATTGATTTGTGTGTCTGTTGACTGCTCCGCACCTTAACAACAAACGCTCCCCTTGAGGGCCGCAGGGGTCTGACTATCCAGCTCACGCACATCACTTTGGCCTCCAAACCAACCCAGATCCAATGAAAGTCAGAGAGGACCATAAATTCAGCAAAGCATAAAACCGTAAAAAAAACCCAGTCCTGTGTGCTTTCACCTTCTCTTAGCTTTAATGGTGCGATCCGTCAGGGGGAACCTCACAGCGACGCGAGACTTTTGCAGTAATGCCGGCAGGCTGAGTAAACCATGTCTCTGGAGCCGTGCCTTTTCCTGCAGCTTTCCGCACTAGAACCCCTTCATCCCCTCTGCTGTTTGCGTTTGGGATCCACACCTCCGCCACAAGTTAGCCACTTCCAGGTTCCACAGGTCCCTTCCGGGGGCCCCTGACCTGAGCCGGCCCCGGGTCTTCTTCGCACGCGGGGGCTCCACATGTGGCCGGCTTTCCTGTTGGTTTTTATGTCCCAACGCACCACATGCTGCTGAGGAGAACCTAATCCAGCTCATACTGGCCATCAGTGGCTGGGCTGCGTTGATAAGCAAAATGAAAAACAGACTGTGAAATGTGTTGGCTGACAGACAGATAGATACATTTCAGACAGACAGTCTGCCCTTTTGTCCCCCCCAATCACCTCTCTCTCTTTCTGTCCTTTTGTTCTCTTGCCCTCTTTCTCTCTCGCTCTCTCTCTCGCTCTCTCCATCTCTTTCTCGCCTCTTTCCCCATTCTCCTACTCTCCATCCCTCCCTCCAGCTCTTTGTGTATAAAGCTCTGTAGCAACATGGCAAGTCTATCTACTCTGGTTCTCCATCTCTATGTGCCTGTGAGTGCTGTGAAGGTAACATCTACAGTATGCTTTCTCTCTCCACCCCCCCCCCCACTCCCTCCATCTCTGCGTGTCTGTGAGCACTGTGGGCACAGCAGGAGGCTTGTGTGCTGCCATGAAGCTAATGACTGCTGAATAAAGCATGGTCCCTGGGAGCCTGCTGCCACACACACTCTGCCTCTCTCTCACTCACACACACACACACACACACACACACACACACACACACACACACACACACACACACACACCTCCAGAAAGCGGTAGGAGGACCAGCATGCACTGCACAGGTGCGGCCTCGAGGCCAAGTCATCAATATTCATCACTTACCCTTCTCTGAGCACACACACACACACACACACACACACACACACACACACACATCCAAATGCATGCACATGCACACATGCACAAACACACACACATCCATATGCACGCACAGGCACACACACTCACACACACACACACACACACACACACACACACACACACACACACACACACACACACACACACACACACACACACACACACACACACAAAGAAAGACACCTGCCACCTGTAGATCTCATAGTGAAGGTGAGGCGGGGACTAGTCAGAGACTAGGTGGAATACATGTCCAGGTATGCCATGTTTGACTAGACACCAGCCTGTCAAAGCTAATAGATTTGTGTGGATAGCTTCTCCACTCACCTTTAAAACATATACACACTTTCTCACTCATGCTTGACCCTTGACCCCAGCCAAATTGAGTTTTACTTTTCCTTGACAGGGCGGTGTCGCTTGTGTTGGAACTTGCTTTGAAGTCTTTTCGGGATGAGGGGCTGGTGCAATCAATCAAGTACCACATGACTAAATGTAAATGATGAAATGTAGAGTCAAAGCTCAAAGATGACATCAGCACTGCCCTTCCCCAGTTGGCTCTTCCCAATCTTAGATGGGCCAATTAGAAGCAGAGGCCTCTGCAGCCTGTGTAGTAGACGTGTGTTTAGTGTTTGGTATTGTTTTGTCTGGTTCCTCTGCGCATGTATTTGTCTCACTGAGACCGCAACCACAAGACCTGTGTGTATGTGTGTGTGTTATGCAACTGGTAGCAAAGTTATGTATTCCTCTGACTTCTTTATTTGTACAAGGTCATATGATTAAGTATAATGTTTGGCCTGTCTAATGTTAATCACGATGTGCAGTTGCACAATGACTAATGGAAGCACAAGGAAGTCCAACAAATGTTCCATGTGAGATTTTCTCACCTCTTGTATTCTGGAAAGGCGAGTAATGGGGATACAGTGGGGCTTTAAAGTTCAGCCTACTGTATCAAAAGCAAAGAGGAGAAGCCCTGAAGAACTCTAACACCTGTAACTTTGTTTTCTGCCAGAACTTTCTGTTCCGATGCGCTTGCCCAACACACTTAAACTCTTCTCGACCAGAACAGAGTGAAACACATGTGGCCAATTCCATATTTCATCACCTTCATCATGTCCTTTCCTGTCGAAACTCGTTTTTTTTAATACAATTTGAATATCATATTTTTTCTCCAAAAAAAGGAAGAATTGAGGAGAAGCCTAATTTCAATTGACTCCGTTAAAATTAGATCATGGTTAAAATAACATTACAGCCTTCAGGAAAAAAATAGGAATGAGGTTGCGTTTCAGATGACTGAGTGCGTGTCATGAGTCACTCTGGATATAGCTGACTAGCCGCTCTGCTTAACTCCCTGTCGTATGAATCACTGGTGCTGAAAAGCGTCCCTGCATCCCAAGTGATGAAACCATCTCTTTACACTAGTCGGCAAGGTGTGACTGATTGCTACCTATTGTCCCCGGGTAAGTTGTGGGTGTATTCAATTATGATGGATACTCGATCGCCTCACTTCTAATGTACAGGTTTTGCCACTAATAATTTGACAGGCTCTGTTGGGGTATGTGTAAAACCTTACTGAGCCGAACGTTCAGTTAACAGCAGGTTATAGACTCGTTATAGAGCGAAATGCAGTAGGCCTATAGGCTATTAATATTTCTGTAGACTACAGGAAAACTCACAGTATAGGCCAAATTCAGTATAATTTTCTTTAAATGTTTTAAAGAAAACCGTACTAATTGTAGCCTACAACGTTTGCATCACTATCAGGTTTGTTCACTGTAATTAGGTCTCTGGTGCCAAACCACCTCAGTCAAACCAGACGGGGAGAGGCTATCGACATAGTAAGAGAACCGCCTGTGGAAATCCAATTATATTAATACCACAAGTGCCATGCCCTGCTAAACACACGGAAGTTCACGGCCAAGCTAGCGTGGCTGCAGGATCTGTCTGGGCAGACCATTTGCATTTATCTACCACCAAAGCAGTCACTCGCGAACAGGCAGTTATGGGTTTTAGCATGTGGCACATAGGCTTACCTGAATGCCTCCGACTGAGACACTGAGGAACTCTTTTAATTCGTCACGTCCATACGTCCTTCACATAAGGTTAGCCTCAGCAGGTATCAGCGTTTATACTGAGATAGTTCAAGTTAAAACAACCTTTTCATTCTATCCTGATCATGCCCCCTTACAGTGACTAGGTCATGTAGAACTACAGTAAAACGACACATGAAACAACATTGAATAGTGTTGGCAATTAATTGCTTTTCTGCAAATAACCTTCTGATGATGAGCAAAACTTGCCACAAATAAGCAGAGAGGGAAAATGCCTTGGCTCTGCGTGCGGCTGCTGTTGTGAGTGCAGGTCATGCCATGCCATGCTATGCCACTAGTGCTCTGTGTCACGAGAGTGTTGATGAGCTCTGTCCTGTGGTGGTCACAGGGCTTGCCCGGGTGTGCCATGATGTCATAGGTCACACGGAAAGGCCTTTCATGATACACACACCAACGTGACACAGTAGGGTGGAGTGCAGGTGGTTTGTGACTGTTTTGGTGTGTGTGCGTTTGAGACCATGTGTGTGTGTGACTGTGAGTGTTGTATGTGTGGTGTGTGTACATGAAGGGGGGGTAACCAGTGTGACACACTAGGGTGGAGTGGCTGTGTGTGTGTGTATGTGTGTGTGTGTGCGTGAGTGTTCTGTGTATGTGTGTGTGTACACGGTATGTTTGTATATGTGTATGGTAGGGATGCGTGCAAATGCAGAAATTCTCATGTGTGAATGTGCTCATGATTGAATTTGTGCGTGCGTGCAAACGTGTGTATTGGTATTGCGTGCACGACTCATGCAAGGGAGTCTCTGTGATTTCTGAGAAACTGTCTTGCAAAATACTGAGTTCATGAAACCACAGAAATCCCCCCATATAAAAATGTACTATATCCAAATGATGGATTCATTTGGTTTAGGTCAATTCACTCATTGTCTAGCTTAGCACCCAGAAAGAATGTGGGTTCGCTTTCCAGCCAGGAACAATACTGCTTTCACATGTAATGCTACAGTATACCCATCGATTAGCAATGTATCAGAGCAAATGTCTAAAATTATGCATCTTTACTGTACATGTTCACTAAATGATACAGTATATTGGAATATATACTGTATCATATGGAAGCCAGCAGCACACAGAGAAAGATAATACTGTATAGAGGAAGTGGAGTCATGAGAAAAAAACCCTCCACATCGCAGAAAGACACGTCTAAGGAGTATGTAGTTTCATTTGATTTTAATTTCATTTAGGAGCGAGTAATGTGTTTGTTATCTTGCCGTTTTTAGTTTGTGTCTAATCTTTTTATCTTGTCCTTTTTCATCCTGTTACAAAAGCATGATGTCCCTGGAGTTTGAGCAAAAACAGCTCCTTTTTCTCTTCTCCGCCGTCTCTTGCGCTATCATTAACACAATAAACAGAGAGCGCCTAATACAATCCCTCTTTTCTCAGAAATACTACTCTCATCTCCAAGAAAGCACCCCCTCTGCCTGCACCAGTTTGTGTGTGTGTATGTGTGTGTGTATGTATGGAGAGGGGGGTGTTTTGGCTTGAGCAGTCTTGTCTTTGGAGGCTCGTCTTCTCCTCTTATATGGGACACCAAAGCGATAGCTTTATGGTCTCCATGGGGCCCAGTCTGTGTTGCATGTCCAGGCCCCTGGGCTGCAGAAGTTACAGTACGTGGGGACATGCTGCTTCTCGCGGGGCGTCTTTATGTTGGCCCACATAAAGACAGGGGATCCGGAGGAAATGGCGGAGCGCATAAAGACAGGCCCTAGATACTTAAAACAGCTTATAGTGCTTGGCTCTTTGGTGATATATTGCTGTGTTCCTGCTCGGCTGAGGATATACCGTAACTGCTGTAGCATTAGACAGAGCTGTGCGTTCACAAGGGAAATTACACTCACATGCAAAAGAACATCAAACCCTTTTGTGTCCAAACCGATTCGTGTCGTGTCCTCTGTGTGCAAACTGAACATCAAATAAGCCAGCATGCTGGACCACAAGGCAGATAGCACAAGAGTATGGTCCACAGTGTTCTCTGAGAAACAAGGTAGAGTTGTGTATTGGACATCAAAAACAACAAAAGTAATCAGTCACCATGCTTTAGCGATTAGTGATACCCCAGTAATGCCCGTTGTATGTGATATGACATTGAGTGACTGCTTGTCTGCTTCAGTAGAACATATCACAAGAACTTTGTGATACTTGCAAGCTAATGCTAGAAATAATACTTCCAAGGAAATGCTAGAAAACTAACAGTTTATGACATGCTGATGAATATAGTTAAACATCTGGAGGGGGAGAGAGACAGAGAGCTCTCATTGAAGTCATTGCAGTCCCGTTTAATTGTCATTCCAGTCCCGTCACTCCAATAAAACTACCCGATTCAAGTCTTAATTTGAGACAGAGAGAGAGAGTGAGCTGGAGAATGAGAGAGAAAGAACAAGAGAGCACTAATGCTTAGTGTCACTGACTTTCCGATATTTTTTTTTTGGAGATGATTGTTTGTTATTGAGACAACATAAATGT